>NW_027098394.1:0-160000 GCF_019320115.1 Miscanthus floridulus | reverse complement strand
GTGTTGGTGTCGGTGCAAGATAGGTGCATGGTTTGCGCTAGATGTACCATAGGCATATAAATCGTTTTGTACGCTCTCGATGGTACCACTAGGTGACGAGACTCACGTGGGAGCTCATTTTGGACTTTTGGATATAGTGCTAATCTCGACGCAAGATAGGTGCATGGTTTGCATGGAACGTACCATTGGCTCAGAAATCATTTTGGACGCACCCGTTGGAACTCCTAGGTGCTGTGGGTCATGTGGAATCTCACTTCTTTCTGTTTGGAGACAATGTTAATGTTGGTGCAAGATAGGTACATGGGTTGCACTAGATGTACCATAGGCTCAACTGGAAGCTCGTTTCGGCCTTTCGGACATGGTGCTAATCTTGATGCAAAAAAGGTGCACGGTTTGCGTCAAACGTACCATTGGATCAGAAATCATTTTAGACGCACCCGATGGAACTCCTAGGTGACGTGGGTCATGTGGAATCTCACTTCATTCCGTTTGGAGACAGTGTTAGTGTTGGTGCAAGATAGGTGCATGGTTTGCGCTAGATGTACCATAGGCATACAAATCGGTTTGGACGCAAACGAGGGAACTCCTAAGTGATGTGGGTCATGTGGAATATCGCTTCTTTCTGTTTGGAGACAGTGTTGGTGTCGGTTAGGTGATGTGGGTCATGTGGAATCTCACTTCATTCCGTTTGGAGACAGTGTTAGTGTCGGTGCAAGATGGATGCATGGTTTGCTCTAGATGTACCATTGGCTTACAAATCATTTTGGACGCAACCGATGGAACTCCTAGGTGACGTGGGTCATGTGGAATATCGCTTCTTTCTGTTTGGAGACAGTGTTGGTGTCGGTTAGGTGACGTGGGTCATGTGGAATCTCACTTCATTCCATATGAAGACAGTGTTAGTGTCGGTGCAAGATGGGTGCATGGTTTGCGCTAGATGTACCATAGGCTTACAAATCATTTTGGACGCAACCGATGGAACTCCTAGGTGACGTGGGTCATGTGGAATCTCGCTTCTTTCCATTTGGAGACAGTGTTGGTGTCGGTTTGGTGACATGGGTCATGTGGAATCTCACTTCATTCCATTTGGAAACAGTGTTAGTGTCGGTGCAAGATGGGTGCATGGTTTGCGCTAGACGTACCATAGGCTTATAAATTGTTTTGGACGCACCCGATGGAACTCCTAGGTGACGTGGGTCATGTGGAATCTTGCTTCTTTCCATTTGGAGACTGTGTTGGTGTCGGTGCAAGATAGGTGCATGGTTTGCGCTAGATGTACCATAGGCTTATAAATCGTTTTGCACGCGCTCGATGGTACCACTAGGTGACGAGGCTCAAGTGGAAGCTCGTTTCGGACTTTTAGATATAGTGCTAATCTCGACGCAAGATAGGTGCACGGTTTGCGTGGAACGTACCATTGGCTCAGAAATCATTTTGGACGCACCCGTTGGAACTCCTAGGTGATGTGGGTCATGTGGAATCTCACTTCTTTCCGTTTGGAGACAGTGTTAATGTCAGTGAAAGATAGGTACATGGTTTGCACTAGACGTACCATAGGTTCAACTAGAAGCTCGTTTTGGCCTTTCAGACATGGTGCTAATCTTGACGCAAGAAAGGTGCATGGTTTGCGTAAAACGTACCATAGGATCAGAAATCATTTTGGATGCACCTGATGGAACTCCTAGGTGACGTGGGTCATGTGGAATCTCACTTAATTCTGTTTGGAGACAATTTTAGTGTTGGTGCAAGATAGGTGCATGGTTTGTGCTAGATTACCATAGGCTTACAAATAATTTTGGACGCAACCGATGGAACACCTAGGTGACGTGGGTCATGTGGAATATCGCTTGTTTCCATTTAGAGATAGTGTTGGTGTCGGTTAGGTGATGTGGGTCTTGTGGAATCTCACTTCATTCCGTTTGGAGACAGTGTTAGTGTCGGTGCAAGATGGATGCATGGTTTGCTCTAGATGTACCATAGGCTTACAAATCATTTTGGACGCAACCGATGGAACTCCTAGGTGACGTGGGTCATGTGGAATATTGCTTCTTTCTGTTTGGAGACAGTGTTGGTGTCGGTTAGGTGACGTGGGTCATGTGGAATCTCACTTCATTCCATATGAAGACAGTGTTAGTGTCGGTGCAAGATGGGTGCATGGTTTGTGCTAGATGTACCATAGGCTTACAAATCATTTTGGACGCAACCGATGGAACTCCTAGGTGATGTGGGTGATGTGGAATCTCGCTTCTTTCCATTTGGAGACAGTGTTGGTGTCGGTTAGGTGACGTGGGTCATGTGGAATCTCGCTTCTTTCCATTTGGAGACAGTGTTGGTGTCGGTTTGGTGACATGGGTCATGTGGAATCTCACTTCATTCCATTTGGAAACAGTGTTAGTGTCGGTGCAAGATGGGTGCATGGTTTGCGCTAGACGTACCATAGGCTTATAAATTGTTTTGGACGCACCCGATGGAACTCCTAGGTGACATGGGTCATGTGGAATCTTGCATCTTTCCATTTGGAGACTATGTTGGTGTCGGTGCAAGATAGGTGCATGGTTTGCGCTAGAAGTACCATAGGCTTATAAATCATTTTGCACGCGCTCGATGGTACCACTAGGTGACGAGGCTCAAGATAGGTGCATGGTATGCGCTAGATGTACCATAGGCATACAAATCGGTTTGGACGCAAACGAGGGAACTCCTAAGTGATGTGGGTCATGTGGAATATCGCTTCTTTCTGTTTGGAGACAGTGTTGGTGTCGGTTAGGTGACGTGGGTCATGTGGAATCTCACTTCATTCCGTTTGGAGACAGTGTTAGTGTCGTTGCAAGATGGGTGCATGGTTTGCGCTAGATATACCATAGGCTTACAAAACGTTTTGGACGCAACCGATGGAACTCCTAGGTGACTTGGGTCATGTGGAATATCACTTCTTTCTATTTGGAGACAGTGTTGGTGTCGGTTAGGTGACGTGGGTCATGTGGAATCTCACTTCATTCTGTTTGGAGATAGTGTTAGTGTCGGTGCAAGATGAGTGCATGGTTTGCGCTAGATGTACCATAGGCTTACAAATCATTTTGGACACAACCGATGGAACTCCTAGGTGACGTGGGTCATGTGGAATATCGCTTCTTCTATTTGGAGACAGTGTTGGTGTTGGTTAGGTGACGTGGGTCATGTGGAATCTCTCTTCATTCCATTTGGAGACAGTGTTAGTGTCGGTGCAAGATGGGTGTATGGTTTGCGCTAGATGTACCATAGGCTTACAAATTATTTTGGACACAACCGATGGAACTCCTAGGTGACGTGGGTCATGTGGAATATCGCTTCTTTCTATTTGGAGATAGTGTTGGTGTCGGTTGGGTGATGTGGGTCATGTGGAATCTCACTTCTTTCCATTTGGAGACAGTGTTAGTGTCGGTGCAAGATGGGTGTATGGTTTGCGCTAGATGTACCATAGGCTTACAAATCGTTTTGGATGCAACCGATGGAACTCCTAGGTGACGTGGGTCATGTGGAATCTCACTTCTTTCCGTTTGGAGACAATGTTAATGTCGGTGCAAGATAGGTACATGGGTTGCACTAGACGTACCATAGGTTCAACTGGAAGCTCATTTCGGCCTTTCGGACATGGTGCTAATCTTGACGCAAGAAAGGTGCACGATTTGCGTCAAACATACCATTGGATCGGAAATCATTTTAGACGCACCCGATGGAACTCCTAGGTGATGTGGGTCATGTGGAATCTAACTTCATTCCGTTTGGAGATAGTGTTGGTGTCGGTTAGGTGACATGGGTCTTGTGGAATCTCACTTCATTTTGTTTGGAGACAGTGTTAGTGTCGGTGCAAGATAGGTGCATGGTTTGTGCTAGATATACCATAGGCTTACAAATCATTTTGGACGCAACCGATGGAACTCCTAGGTGACGTGGGTCATGTAGAATATTGCTTCTTTCTATTTGGAGAGAGTGTTGGTGTCGGTTAGGTGATGTGGGTCATGTGGAATGTCACTTCATTCCATTTGGAGACAGTGTTAGTGTCGTTGCAAGATGGATGCATGGTTTGCGCTAGATGTACCATAGGCTTACAAATCATTTTGGACGCAACCGATGGAACTCCTAGGTGACGTGGGTCATGTGGAATCTCGCTTCTTTCCGTTTGGAGACAGTGTTGGTGTCGGTTAGGTGACGTGGGTCATGTGGAATCTCACTTCATTCCATTTGGAAACAGTGTTAGTGTCGGTGCAAGATGGGTGCATGGTTTGCGCTAGATGTACCATAGGCTTACAAATAATTTTGGACGCACCCGATGGAACTCCTAGGTGACGTGGGTCATGTGGAATCTCGCTTCTTTCCATTTGGAGACTGTGTTGGTGTCGGTGCAAGATAGGTGCATGGTTTGCGCTAGACGTACCATAGGCTTATAAATCGTTTTGCACACGCTCGATGGTACCACTAGGTGACGAGGCTCAAGTGGAAGCTTGTTTTGGACTTTCGTATATAGTGCTAATCTCGACGCAAGATAGGTGCACGGTTTGCGTGGAACGTACCATTGGCTCAGAAATCGTTTTCGACGCATCCGTTGGAAATCCTAGGTGATGTGGGTCATGTGGAATCTCACTTCTTTCCGTTTGGAGACAGTGTTAATGTCAGTGAAAGGTACATGGTTTGCACTAGACATACCATAGGCTCAACTGGAAGCTCGCTTTGGCCTTTCAGACATGGTGCTAATCTTGACGCAAGAAAGGTGCACAGTTTGCGTCAAACGTACCATTGGATCAGAAATCATTTTGGACGCACCTGATGGAACTCCTAGGTGACGTGGGTCATGTGGAATCTCACTTCATTCCGTTTGGAGACAATGTTAGTGTTGGTGCAAGATAGGTGCATGGTTTGCGCTAGATTACCATAGGCTTACAAATAGTTTTGGACGCAACCGATGGAACTCCTAGGTGACGTGAGTCATGTGGAATATCGCTTATTTCCGTTTAGAGACAGTGTTGGTGTCGGTGAGGTGACGTGGGTCATGTGGAATCTCACTTCATTCCGTTTGGAGATAGTGTTAGTGTCGGTGCAAGATGGGTGCATGGTTTGCGCTAGATATACCATAGGCTTACAAATCATTTTGGACGCAACCGATGGAACTCCTAGGTGACTTGGGTCATGTGGAATATCACTTCTTTTCCGTTTGGAGATAGTGTTGGTGTCGGTTAGGTGACTTGGGTCATGTGGAATCTCACTTCATTCCGTTTGGAGACAGTGTTAGTGTCGGTGCAAGATGGGTGCATGGTTTGTGCTAGATGTACCATAGGCTTACAAATCATTTTGGATGCAACCGATGGAACTCCTAGGTGACGTGGGTCATGTGGAATCTCGCTTCTTTTTGTTTGGAGATAGTGTTGGTGTCGGTTGGGTAACGTGGGTCATGTGGAATCTCACTTCATTTCGTTTGGAGGCAGTGTTAGTGTCGGTGCAAGATGGGTGCATGGTTTGCGCTAGATGTACCATGGGCTTACAAATCATTTTGCACACACCTGATGGAACTCCTAGGTGACGTGGGTCATGTGAAATCTCGCTTCTTTCCATTTGGAGACTGTGTTGGTGTCGGTGCAAGATAGGTGCATGGTTTGCGCTAGATGTACCATAGGCTTATAAATCGTTTTGCACGCTCTCGATGGTACCACTAGGTGACGAGACTCAAGTGGGAGCTCATTTTGGACTTTCGGATATAGTGCTAATCTTGACACAAGATAGCTGCACGGTTTGCGTGCAATGTACCATTGGCTCAGAAATCATTTTGGACGCACCCGTTGGAACTCCTAGGTGTTGTGGGTCATGTGGAATGTCACTTCTTTCCGTTTGGAGACAATGTTAATGTTGGTGCAAGATAGGTACATGGGTTGCACTAGACGTACCATAGGCTCAACTGGAAGCTCGTTTCGGCCTTTTGGACATGGTGCTAATCTTGACGCAAAAAAGGTGCACGGTTTGCGTCAAACGTACCATTGGATCAGAAATCATTTTAGACGCACCCGATGGAACTCCTAGGTGACGTGGGTCATGTGGAATCTCACTTCATTCCGTTTGGAGACAGTGTTAGTGTTGGTGCAAGATAGGTGCATGGTTTGCGCTAGATGTACCATAGGCATACAAATCGGTTTGGACGCAAATGAGGGAACTCCTAAGTGATGTGGGTCATGTGGAATATCGCTTCTTTCTGTTTGGAGATAGTTTTGGTGTCGGTTAGGTGACATGGGTCATGTGGAATCTCACTTCATTCCGTTTGGAGACAGTGTTAGTGTCGGTGCAAGATGGATGCATGGTTTGCTCTAGATGTACCATAGGCTTACAAATCATTTTGGACGCAACCGATGGAACTCCTAGGTGACGTGGGTCATGTGGAATATCGCTTCTTTCTGTTTGGAGACAGTGCTGGTGTCGGTTAGGTGACGTGGGTCATGTGGAATCTCACTTCATTCCATTTGGAGACAGTGTTAGTGTCGGTGCAAGATGGGTGCATGGTTTGCGCTAGATGTACCATAGGCTTACAAATCATTTTGGACGCAACCGATGGAACTCCTAGGTGACGTGGGTCATGTGGAATCTCGCTTCTTTCTGTTTGGAGATAGTGTTGGTGTCGGTTGGGTGACGTGGGTCATGTGGAATCTCACTTCTTTCCGTTTGGAGACAGTGTTAGTGTCGGGGCAAGATGGGTGCATGGTTTGTGCTAGATGTACCATAGGCTTACAAATCGTTTTGGATGCAACCGATGGAACTCCTAGGTGACGTGGGTCATGTGGAATCTCACTTCTTTCCGTTTGGAGACAATGTTAATGTCGGTGCAAGATAGGTACATGGGTTGCACTAGACGTACCATAGGCTCAACTGGAAGCTCATTTCGGCCTTTCGGACATGGTGCTAATCTTGACGCAAGAAAGGTGCACGGTTTGCGTCAAACATACCATTGGATCAGAAATCATTTTAGACGCACCCGATTGAACTCCTAGGTGATGTGGGTCATGTGGAATCTAACTTCATTCCGTTTGGAGACAGTGTTGGTGTCGGTTAGGTGACATGGGTCATGTGGAATCTCACTTCATTCTGTTTGGAGACAGTGTTAGTGTCGGTGCAAGATAGGTGCATGGTTTGTGCTAGATATACCATAGGCTTACAAATCGTTTTGGACGCAACCGATGGAACTCCTCGGTGATGTGGGTCATGTGGAATATTGCTTCTTTCTATTTGGAGAGAGTGTTGGTGTCGGTTAGGTGACATGGGTCATGTGGAATGTCACTTCATTCCATTTGGAGACAGTGTTAGTGTCGTTGCAAGATGGATGCATGGTTTGCGCTAGATGTACCATAGGCTTACAAATCATTTTGGACGCAACCGATGGAACTCCTCGGTGACGTGGGTCATGTGGAATCTCGCTTCTTTCCGTTTGGAGACAGTGTTGGTGTCAGTTAGGTGACGTGGGTCATGTGGAATCTCACTTCATTCCATTTGGAAACAGTGTTAGTGTCGGTGCAAGATGGGTGCATGGTTTGCGCTAGATGTACCATAGGCTTACAAATCATTTTGGACGCACCCGATGGAACTCCTAGGTGACGTGGGTCATGTGGAATCTCGCTTCTTTCCATTTGGAGACTGTGTTGGTGTCGGTGCAAGATAGGTGCATGGTTTGCGCTAGACGTACCATAGGCTTATAAATCGTTTTGCACACGCTCGATGGTACCACTAGGTGACGAGGCTCAAGTGGAAGCTCGTTTTGGACTTTCGTATATAGTGCTAATCTCGACGCAAGATAGGTGCACGGTTTGCGTGGAACGTACCATTGGCTCAGAAATCGTTTTGGACGCATCCGTTGGAAATCCTAGGTGATGTGGGTCATGTGGAATCTCACTTCTTTCTGTTTGGAGACAGTGTTAATGTCAGTGAAAGGTACATGGTTTGCACTAGACATACCATAGGCTCAACTGGAAGCTCGCTTTGGCCTTTCAGACATGGTGCTAATCTTGACGCAAGAAAGGTGCACAGTTTGCGTCAAACGTACCATTGGATCAGAAATCATTTTGGACGCACCTGATGGAACTCCTAGGTGACGTGGGTCATGTGGAATCTCACTTCATTCCATTTGGAGACAATGTTAGTGTTGGTGCAAGATAGGTGCATGGTTTGCGCTAGATTACCATAGGCTTACAAATAGTTTTGGACGCAACCGATGGAACTCCTAGGTGACGTGAGTCATGTGGAATATCGCTTATTTCCGTTTAGAGACAGTGTTGGTGTCGGTGAGGTGACGTGGGTCATGTGGAATCTCACTTCATTCCGTTTGGAGATAGTGTTAGTGTCGGTGCAAGATGGGTGCATGGTTTGCGCTAGATATACCATAGGCTTACAAATCATTTTGGACGCAACCGATGGAACTCCTAGGTGACTTGGGTCATGTGGAATATCACTTCTTTTCCGTTTGGAGATAGTGTTGGTGTCGGTTAGGTGACTTGGGTCATGTGGAATCTCACTTCATTCCGTTTGGAGACAGTGTTAGTGTCGGTGCAAGATGGGTGCATGGTTTGTGCTAGATGTACCATAGGCTTACAAATCATTTTGGACGCAACCGATGGAACTCCTAGGTGATGTGGGTCATGTGGAATCTCGCTTCTTTTTGTTTGGAGATAGTGTTGGTGTCGGTTGGGTAACGTGGGTCATGTGGAATCTCACTTCATTTCGTTTGGAGGCAGTGTTAGTGTCGGTGCAAGATGGGTGCGTGGTTTGCGCTAGATGTACCATAGACTTACAAATCATTTTGCACGCACCTGATGGAACTCCTAGGTGACGTGGGTCATGTGAAATCTCGCTTCTTTCCATTTGGAGACTATGTTGGTGTCGGTGCAAGATAGGTGCATGGTTTGCGCTAGATGTACCATAGGCTTATAAATCGTTTTGCACGCTCTCGATGGTACCACTAGGTGACGAGACTCAAGTGGGAGCTCATTTCGGACTTTCGGATATAGTGCTAATCTTGACACAAGATAGCTGCACGGTTTGCGTGCAATATACCATTGGCTCAGAAATCATTTTGGACGCACCCGTTGGAACTCCTAGGTGTTGTGGGTCATGTGGAATGTCACTTCTTTCCGTTTGGAGACAATGTTAATGTTGGTGCAAGATAGGTACATGGGTTGCACTAGACGTACCATAGGCTCAACTGGAAGCTCGTTTCAGCCTTTTGGACATGGTGCTAATCTTGACGCAAAAAAGGTGCACGGTTTGCGTCAAACGTACCATTGGATCAGAAATCATTTTAGACGCACCCGATGGAACTCCTAGGTGACGTGGGTCATGTGGAATCTCACTTCATTCCGTTTGGAGACAGTGTTAGTGTTGGTGCAAGATAGGTGCATGGTTTGCGCTAGATGTACCATAGGCATACAAATCGGTTTGGACGCAAATGAGGGAACTCCTAAGTGATGTGGGTCATGTGGAATATCGCTTCTTTCTGTTTGGAGATAGTTTTGGTGTCGGTTAGGTGACGTGGGTCATGTGGAATCTCACTTCATTCCGTTTGGAGACAGTGTTAGTGTCGGTGCAAGATGGATGCATGGTTTGCTCTAGATGTACCATAGGCTTACAAATCATTTTGGACGCAACCGATGGAACTCCTAGGTGACGTGGGTCATGTGGAATATCGCTTCTTTCTGTTTGGAGACAGTGCTGGTGTCGGTTAGGTGACGTGGGTCATGTGGAATCTCACTTCATTCCATTTGGAGACAGTGTTAGTGTCGGTGCAAGATGGGTGCATGGTTTGCGCTAGATGTACCATAGGCTTACAAATCATTTTGGACGCAACCGATGGAACTCCTAGGTGACGTGGGTCATGTGGAATCTCGCTTCTTTCTGTTTGGAGATAGTGTTGGTGTCGGTTGGGTGACGTGGGTCATGTGGAATCTCACTTCTTTCCGTTTGGAGACAGTGTTAGTGTCGGTGCAAGATGGGTGCATGGTTTGCGCTAGATGTACCATAGGCTTACAAATCGTTTTGGATGCAACCGATGGAACTCCTAGGTGACGTGGGTCTTGTGGAATCTCACTTCTTTCCGTTTGGAGACAATGTTAATGTCGGTGCAAGATAGGTACATGGGTTGCACTAGACGTACCATAGGCTCAACTAGAAGCTCATTTCGGCCTTTCGGACATGGTGCTAATCTTGACGCAAGAAAGGTGCACGGTTTGCGTCAAACATACCATTGGATCAGAAATCATTTTAGACGCACCCGATTGAACTCCTAGGTGATGTGGGTCATGTGGAATCTAACTTCATTCCGTTTGGAGACAGTGTTGGTGTCGGTTAGGTGACATGGGTCATGTGGAATCTCACTTCATTCTGTTTGGAGACAGTGTTAGTGTCGGTGCAAGATAGGTGCATGGTTTGTGCTAGATATACCATAGGCTTACAAATCGTTTTGGACGCAACCGATGGAACTCCTAGGTGATGTGGGTCATGTGGAATATTGCTTCTTTCTATTTGGAGAGAGTGTTGGTGTCGGTTAGGTGACATGGGTCATGTGGAATGTCACTTCTTTCCATTTGGAGACAGTGTTAGTGTCGTTGCAAGATGGATGCATGGTTTGCGCTAGATGTACCATAGGCTTACAAATCATTTTGGACGCAACCGATGGAACTCCTAGGTGACGTGGGTCATGTGGAATCTCGCTTCTTTCCGTTTGGAGACAGTGTTGGTGTCGGTTAGGTGACGTGGGTCATGTGGAATCTCACTTCATTCCATTTGAAAACAGTGTTAGTGTCGGTGCAAGATGGGTGCATGGTTTGCGCTAGATGTACCATAGGCTTACAAATCATTTTGGACGCACCCGATGGAACTCCTAGGTGACGTGGGTCATGTGGAATCTCGCTTCTTTCCATTTGGAGACTGTGTTGGTGTCGGTTAGGTGACGTGGGTCATGTGGAATCTCACTTCATTCCGTTTGGAGACAGTGTTAGTGTCGGTGCAAGATGGATGCATGGTTTGCTCTAGATGTACCATAGGCTTACAAATCATTTTGGACGCAACCGATGGAACTCCTAGGTGACGTGGGTCATGTGGAATATCGCTTCTTTCTGTTTGGAAACAGTGCTGGTGTCGGTTAGGTGACGTGGGTCATGTGGAATCTCACTTCATTCCATTTGGAGATAGTGTTAGTGTCGGTGCAAGATGGGTGCATGGTTTGCGCTAGATGTACCATAGGCTTACAAATCATTTTGGACGCAACCGATGGAACTCCTAGGTGATGTGGGTCATGTGGAATCTCGCTTCTTTCTATTTGGAGATAATGTTGGTGTCGGTTGGGTGACGTGGGTCATGTGGAATCTCACTTCTTTCCGTTTGGAGATAGTGTTAGTGTCGGTGCAAGATGGGTGCATGGTTTGCGCTAGATGTACCATAGGCTTACAAATCGTTTTGGATGCAACCGATGGAACTCCTAGGTGACGTGGGTCATGTGGAATCTCACTTCTTTCCATTTGGAGACAATGTTAATGTCGGTGCAAGATAGGTACATGGGTTGCACTAGACGTACCATAGGCTCAACTGGAAGCTCATTTCGGCCTTTCGGACATGGTGCTAATCTTGACGCAAGAAAGGTGCACGGTTTGCGTCAAACATACCATTGGATCAGAAATCATTTTAGACGCACCCGATGGAACTCCTAGGTGATGTGGGTCATGTGGAATCTAACTTCATTCCATTTGGAGACAGTGTTGGTGTCGGTTAGGTGACATGGGTCATGTGGAATCTCACTTCATTCTGTTTGGAGACAGTGTTAGTGTCGGTGCAAGATAGGTGCATGGTTTGTGCTAGATATACCATAGGCTTACAAATCGTTTTGGACGCAACCGATGGAACTCCTAGGTGATGTGGGTCATGTGGAATATTGCTTCTTTCTATTTGGAGAGAGTGTTGGTGTCGGTTAGGTGACGTGGGTCATGTGGAATGTCACTTCATTCCATTTGGAGACAGTGTTAGTGTCGTTGCAAGATGGATGCATGGTTTGCGCTAGATGTACCATAGGCTTACAAATCATTTTGGACGCAACCGATGGAACTCCTAGGTGACGTGGGTCATGTGGAATCTCGCTTCTTTCCGTTTGGAGACAGTGTTGGTGTCGGTTAGGTGACGTGGGTCATGTGGAATCTCACTTCATTCCTTTTGGAAACAGTGTTAGTGTCGGTGCAAGATGGGTGCATGGTTTGCGCTAGATGTACCATAGGCTTACAAATCATTTTGGACGCACCCGATGGAACTCCTAGGTGACGTGGGTCATGTGGAATCTCGCTTCTTTCCATTTGGAGACTGTGTTGGTGTCGGTGCAAGATAGGTGCATGGTTTGCGCTAGACGTACCATAGGCTTATAAATCATTTTGCACACGCTCGATGGTACCACTAGGTGACAAGGCTCAAGTGGAAGCTCGTTTCAGACTTTCGTATATAGTGCTAATCTCGACGCAAGATAGGTGCACGGTTTGCGTGGAACGTACCATTGGCTCAGAAATCGTTTTGGACGCATCCGTTGGAAATCCTAGGTGATGTGGGTCATGTGGAATCTCACTTCTTTCTGTTTGGAGACAGTGTTAATGTCAGTGAAAGGTACATGGTTTGCACTAGACATACCATAGGCTCAACTGGAAGCTCGCTTTGGCCTTTCAGACATGGTGCTAATCTTGACGCAAGAAAGGTGCACAGTTTGCGTCAAACGTACCATTGGATCAGAAATCATTTTGGACGCACCTGATGGAACTCCTAGGTGACGTGGGTCATGTGGAATCTCACTTCATTCCGTTTGGAGACAATGTTAGTGTTGGTGCAAGATAGGTGCATGGTTTGCGCTAGATTACCATAGGCTTACAAATAGTTTTGGACGCAACCGATGGAACTCCGAGGTGACGTGAGTCATGTGGAATATCGCTTATTACTGTTTAGAGACAGTGTTGGTGTCGGTGAGGTGACATGGGTCATGTGGAATCTCACTTCATTCCGTTTGGAGATAGTGTTAGTGTCGGTGCAAGATGGGTGCATGGTTTGCGCTAGATATACCATAGGCTTACAAATCATTTTGGACACAACCGATGGAACTCCTAGGTGACTTGGGTCATGTAGAATATCACTTCTTTTCCGTTTGGAGATAGTGTTGGTGTCGGTTAGGTGACTTGGGTCATGTGGAATCTCACTTCATTCTGTTTGGAGACAGTGTTAGTGTCGGTGCAAAATGGGTGCATGGTTTGTGCTAGATGTACCATAGGCTTACAAATCATTTTGGACGCAACCGATGGAACTCCTAGGTGACGTGGGTCATGTGGAATCTCGCTTCTTTTTGTTTGGAGATAGTGTTGGTGTCGGTTGGGTAACGTGGGTCATGTGGAATCTCACTTCATTTCGTTTGGAGGCAGTGTTAGTGTCGGTGCAAGATGGGTGCATGGTTTGCGCTAGATGTACCATAGGCTTACAAATCATTTTGCACGCACCTGATGGAACTCCTAGGTGACGTGGGTCATGTGAAATCTCGCTTCTTTCCATTTGGAGACTGTGTTGGTGTCGGTGCAAGATAGGTGCATGGTTTGCGCTAGATGTACCATAGGCTTATAAATCGTTTTGCACGCTCTCGATGGTACCACTAGGTGACGAGACTCAAGTGGGAGCTCATTTCGGACTTTCGGATATAGTGCTAATCTTGACACAAGATAGCTGCACGGTTTGCGTGCAATGTACCATTGGCTCAGAAATCATTTTGGACGCACCCGTTGGAACTCCTAGGTGTTGTGGGTCATGTGGAATGTCACTTCTTTCTGTTTGGAGACAATGTTAATGTTGGTGCAAGATAGGTACATGGGTTGCACTAGACGTACCATAGGCTCAACTGGAAGCTCGTTTCGGCCTTTTGGACATGGTGCTAATCTTGACGCAAAAAAGGTGCACGGTTTGCGTCAAACGTACCATTGGATCAGAAATCATTTTAGACGCACCCGATGGAACTCCTAGGTGACGTGGGTCATGTGGAATCTCACTTCATTCCATTTGGAGACAGTGTTAGTGTTGGTGCAAGATAGGTGCATGGTTTGCGCTAGATGTACCATAGGCATACAAATCGGTTTGGACGCAAATGAGGGAACTCCTAAGTGATGTGGGTCATGTGGAATATCGCTTCTTTCTGTTTGGAGATAGTTTTGGTGTCGGTTAGGTGACGTGGGTCATGTGGAATCTCACTTCATTCCGTTTGGAGACAGTGTTAGTGTCGGTGCAAGATGGATGCATGGTTTGCTCTAGATGTACCATAGGCTTACAAATCATTTTGGACGCAACCGATGGAACTCCTAGGTGACGTGGGTCATGTGGAATATCGCTTCTTTCTGTTTGGAGACAGTGCTGGTGTCGGTTAGGTGACGTGGGTCATGTGGAATCTCACTTCATTCCATTTGGAGACAGTGTTAGTGTCGGTGCAAGATGGGTGCATGGTTTGCGCTAGATGTACCATAGGCTTACAAATCATTTTGGACGCAACCGATGGAACTCCTAGGTGACGTGGGTCATGTGGAATCTCGCTTCTTTCTGTTTGGAGATAGTGTTGGTGTCGGTTGGGTGACGTGGGTCATGTGGAATCTCACTTCTTTCCGTTTGGAGACAGTGTTAGTGTCGGTGCAAGATGGGTGCATGGTTTGCGCTAGATGTACCATAGGCTTACAAATCGTTTTGGATGCAACCGATGGAACTCCTAGGTGACGTGGGTCATGTGGAATCTCACTTCTTTCCGTTTGGAGACAATGTTAATGTCGGTGCAAGATAGGTACATGGGTTGCACTAGACGTACCATAGGCTCAACTGGAAGCTCATTTCGGCCTTTCGGACATGGTGCTAATCTTGACGCAAGAAAGGTGCACGGTTTGCGTCAAACATACCATTGGATCAGAAATCATTTTAGACGCACCCGATTGAACTCCTAGGTGATGTGGGTCATGTGGAATCTAACTTCATTCCGTTTGGAGACAGTGTTGGTGTCGGTTAGGTGACATGGGTCATGTGGAATCTCACTTCATTCTGTTTGGAGACAGTGTTAGTGTCGGTGCAAGATAGGTGCATGGTTTGTGCTAGATATACCATAGGCTTACAAATCGTTTTGGACGCAACCGATGGAACTCCTAGGTGATGTGGGTCATGTGGAATATTGCTTCTTTCTATTTGGAGAGAGTGTTGGTGTCGGTTAGGTGACATGGGTCATGTGGAATGTCACTTCTTTCCATTTGGAGACAGTGTTAGTGTCGTTGCAAGATGGATGCATGGTTTGCGCTAGATGTACCATAGGCTTACAAATCATTTTGGACGCAACCGATGGAACTCCTAGGTGACGTGGGTCATGTGGAATCTCGCTTCTTTCCGTTTGGAGACAGTGTTGGTGTCGGTTAGGTGACGTGGGTCATGTGGAATCTCACTTCATTCCATTTGAAAACAGTGTTAGTGTCGGTGCAAGATGGGTGCATGGTTTGCGCTAGATGTACCATAGGCTTACAAATCATTTTGGACGCACCCGATGGAACTCCTAGGTGACGTGGGTCATGTGGAATCTCGCTTCTTTCCATTTGGAGACTGTGTTGGTGTCGGTTAGGTGACGTGGGTCATGTGGAATCTCACTTCATTCCGTTTGGAGACAGTGTTAGTGTCGGTGCAAGATGGATGCATGGTTTGCTCTAGATGTACCATAGGCTTACAAATCATTTTGGACGCAACCGATGGAACTCCTAGGTGACGTGGGTCATGTGGAATATCGCTTCTTTCTGTTTGGAGACAGTGCTGGTGTCGGTTAGGTGACGTGGGTCATGTGGAATCTCACTTCATTCCATTTGGAGATAGTGTTAGTGTCGGTGCAAGATGGGTGCATGGTTTGCGCTAGATGTACCATAGGCTTACAAATCATTTTGGACGCAACCGATGGAACTCCTAGGTGATGTGGGTCATGTGGAATCTCGCTTCTTTCTGTTTGGAGATAATGTTGGTGTCGGTTGGGTGACGTGGGTCATGTGGAATCTCACTTCTTTCCGTTTGGAGATAGTGTTAGTGTCGGTGCAAGATGGGTGCATGGTTTGCGCTAGATGTACCATAGGCTTACAAATCGTTTTGGATGCAACCGATGGAACTCCTAGGTGACGTGGGTCATGTGGAATCTCACTTCTTTCCGTTTGGAGACAATGTTAATGTCGGTGCAAGATAGGTACATGGGTTGCACTAGACGTACCATAGGCTCAACTGGAAGCTCATTTCGGCCTTTCGGACATGGTGCTAATCTTGACGCAAGAAAGGTGCACGGTTTGCGTCAAACATACCATTGGATCAGAAATCATTTTAGACGCACCCGATGGAACTCCTAGGTGATGTGGGTCATGTGGAATCTAACTTCATTCCATTTGGAGACAGTGTTGGTGTCGGTTAGGTGACATGGGTCATGTGGAATCTCACTTCATTCTGTTTGGAGACAGTGTTAGTGTCGGTGCAAGATAGGTGCATGGTTTGTGCTAGATATACCATAGGCTTACAAATCGTTTTGGACGCAACCGATGGAACTCCTAGGTGATGTGGGTCATGTGGAATATTGCTTCTTTCTATTTGGAGAGAGTGTTGGTGTCGGTTAGGTGACGTGGGTCATGTGGAATGTCACTTCATTCCATTTGGAGACAGTGTTAGTGTCGTTGCAAGATGGATGCATGGTTTGCGCTAGATGTACCATAGGCTTACAAATCATTTTGGACGCAACCGATGGAACTCCTAGGTGACGTGGGTCATGTGGAATCTCGCTTCTTTCCGTTTGGAGACAGTGTTGGTGTCGGTTAGGTGACGTGGGTCATGTGGAATCTCACTTCATTCCATTTGGAAACAGTGTTAGTGTCGGTGCAAGATGGGTGCATGGTTTGCGCTAGATGTACCATAGGCTTACAAATCATTTTGGACGCACCCGATGGAACTCCTAGGTGACGTGGGTCATGTGGAATCTCGCTTCTTTCCATTTGGAGACTGTGTTGGTGTCGGTGCAAGATAGGTGCATGGTTTGCGCTAGACGTACCATAGGCTTATACATCATTTTGCACACGCTCGATGGTACCACTAGGTGACAAGGCTCAAGTGGAAGCTCGTTTCGGACTTTCGTATATAGTGCTAATCTCGACGCAAGATAGGTGCACGGTTTGCGTGGAACGTACCATTGGCTCAGAAATCGTTTTGGACGCATCCGTTGGAAATCCTAGGTGATGTGGGTCATGTGGAATCTCACTTCTTTCTGTTTGGAGACAGTGTTAATGTCAGTGAAAGGTACATGGTTTGCACTAGACATACCATAGGCTCAACTGGAAGCTCGCTTTGGCCTTTCAGACATGGTGCTAATCTTGACGCAAGAAAGGTGCACAGTTTGCGTCAAACGTACCATTGGATCAGAAATCATTTTGGACGCACCTGATGGAACTCCTAGGTGACGTGGGTCATGTGGAATCTCACTTCATTCCGTTTGGAGACAATGTTAGTGTTGGTGCAAGATAGGTGCATGGTTTGCGCTAGATTACCATAGGCTTACAAATAGTTTTGGACGCAACCGATGGAACTCCGAGGTGACGTGAGTCATGTGGAATATCGCTTATTTCCGTTTAGAGACAGTGTTGGTGTCGGTGAGGTGACATGGGTCATGTGGAATCTCACTTCATTCCGTTTGGAGATAGTGTTAGTGTCGGTGCAAGATGGGTGCATGGTTTGCGCTAGATATACCATAGGCTTACAAATCATTTTGGACACAACCGATGGAACTCCTAGGTGACTTGGGTCATGTAGAATATCACTTCTTTTCCGTTTGGAGATAGTGTTGGTGTCGGTTAGGTGACTTGGGTCATGTGGAATCTCACTTCATTCTGTTTGGAGACAGTGTTAGTGTCGGTGCAAAATGGGTGCATGGTTTGTGCTAGATGTACCATAGGCTTACAAATCATTTTGGACGCAACCGATGGAACTCCTAGGTGACGTGGGTCATGTGGAATCTCGCTTCTTTTTGTTTGGAGATAGTGTTGGTGTCGGTTGGGTAACGTGGGTCATGTGGAATCTCACTTCATTTCGTTTGGAGGCAGTGTTAGTGTCGGTGCAAGATGGGTGCATGGTTTGCGCTAGATGTACCATAGGCTTACAAATCATTTTGCACGCACCTGATGGAACTCCTAGGTGACGTGGGTCATGTGAAATCTCGCTTCTTTCCATTTGGAGACTGTGTTGGTGTCGGTGCAAGATAGGTGCATGGTTTGCGCTAGATGTACCATAGGCTTATAAATCGTTTTGCACGCTCTCGATGGTACCACTAGGTGACGAGACTCAAGTGGGAGCTCATTTCGGACTTTCGGATATAGTGCTAATCTTGACACAAGATAGCTGCACGGTTTGCGTGCAATGTACCATTGGCTCAGAAATCATTTTGGACGCACCCGTTGGAACTCCTAGGTGTTGTGGGTCATGTGGAATGTCACTTCTTTCCATTTGGAGACAATGTTAATGTTGGTGCAAGATAGGTACATGGGTTGCACTAGACGTACCATAGGCTCAACTGGAAGCTCGTTTCGGCCTTTTGGACATGGTGCTAATCTTGACGCAAAAAAGGTGCACGGTTTGCGTCAAACGTACCATTGGATCAGAAATCATTTTAGACGCACCCGATGGAACTCCTAGGTGACGTGGGTCATGTGGAATCTCACTTCATTCCGTTTGGAGACAGTGTTAGTGTTGGTGCAAGATAGGTGCATGGTTTGCGCTAGATGTACCATAGGCATACAAATCGGTTTGGACGCAAATGAGGGAACTCCTAAGTGATGTGGGTCATGTGGAATATCGCTTCTTTCTGTTTGGAGATAGTTTTGGTGTCGGTTAGGTGACGTGGGTCATGTGGAATCTCACTTCATTCTGTTTGGAGACAGTGTTAGTGTCGGTGCAAGATGGATGCATGGTTTGCTCTAGATGTACCATAGGCTTACAAATCATTTTGGACGCAACCGATGGAACTCCTAGGTGACGTGGGTCATGTGGAATATCGCTTCTTTCTGTTTGGAGACAGTGCTGGTGTCGGTTAGGTGACGTGGGTCATGTGGAATCTCACTTCATTCCATTTGGAGACAGTGTTAGTGTCGGTGCAAGATGGGTGCATGGTTTGCGCTAGATGTACCATAGGCTTACAAATCATTTTGGACGCAACCGATGGAACTCCTAGGTGACGTGGGTCATGTGGAATCTCGCTTCTTTCTGTTTGGAGATAGTGTTGGTGTCGGTTGGGTGACGTGGGTCATGTGGAATCTCACTTCTTTCCGTTTGGAGACAGTGTTAGTGTCGGTGCAAGATGGGTGCATGGTTTGCGCTAGATGTACCATAGGCTTACAAATCGTTTTGGATGCAACCGATGGAACTCCTAGGTGACGTGGGTCATGTGGAATCTCACTTCTTTCCGTTTGGAGACAATGTTAATGTCGGTGCAAGATAGGTACATGGGTTGCACTAGACGTACCATAGGCTCAACTGGAAGCTCATTTCGGCCTTTCGGACATGGTGCTAATCTTGACGCAAGAAAGGTGCACGGTTTGCGTCAAACATACCATTGGATCAGAAATCATTTTAGACGCACCCGATTGAACTCCTAGGTGATGTGGGTCATGTGGAATCTAACTTCATTCCGTTTGGAGACAGTGTTGGTGTCGGTTAGGTGACATTGGTCATGTGGAATCTCACTTCATTCTGTTTGGAGATAGTGTTAGTGTCGGTGCAAGATAGGTGCATGGTTTGTGCTAGATATACCATAGGCTTACAAATCGTTTTGGACGCAACCGATGGAACTCCTAGGTGATGTGGGTCATGTGGAATATTGCTTCTTTCTATTTGGAGAGAGTGTTGGTGTCGGTTAGGTGACATGGGTCATGTGGAATGTCACTTCTTTCCATTTGGAGACAGTGTTAGTGTCGTTGCAAGATGGATGCATGGTTTGCGCTAGATGTACCATAGGCTTACAAATCATTTTGGACGCAACCGATGGAACTCCTAGGTGACGTGGGTCATGTGGAATCTCGCTTCTTTCCGTTTGGAGACAGTGTTGGTGTCGGTTAGGTGACGTGGGTCATGTGGAATCTCACTTCATTCCATTTGAAAACAGTGTTAGTGTCGGTGCAAGATGGGTGCATGGTTTGCGCTAGATGTACCATAGGCTTACAAATCATTTTGGACGCACCCGATGGAACTCCTAGGTGACGTGGGTCATGTGGAATCTCGCTTCTTTCCATTTGGAGACTGTGTTGGTGTCGGTTAGGTGACGTGGGTCATGTGGAATCTCACTTCATTCCGTTTGGAGACAGTGTTAGTGTCGGTGCAAGATGGATGCATGGTTTGCTCTAGATGTACCATAGGCTTACAAATCATTTTGGACGCAACCGATGGAACTCCTAGGTGACGTGGGTCATGTGGAATATCGCTTCTTTCTATTTGGAGATAGTGCTGGTGTCGGTTAGGTGACGTGGGTCATGTGGAATCTCACTTCATTCCATTTGGAGATAGTGTTAGTGTCGGTGCAAGATGGGTGCATGGTTTGCGCTAGATGTACCATAGGGTTACAAATCATTTTGGACGCAACCGATGGAACTCCTAGGTGATGTGGGTCATGTGGAATCTCGCTTCTTTCTGTTTGGAGATAATGTTGGTGTCGGTTGGGTGACGTGGGTCATGTGGAATCTCACTTCTTTCCGTTTGGAGATAGTGTTAGTGTCGGTGCAAGATGGGTGCATGGTTTGCGCTAGATGTACCATAGGCTTACAAATCGTTTTGGATGCAACCGATGGAACTCCTAGGTGACGTGGGTCATGTGGAATCTCACTTCTTTCCGTTTGGAGACAATGTTAATGTCGGTGCAAGATAGGTACATGGGTTGCACTAGACGTACCATAGGCTCAACTGGAAGCTCATTTCGGCCTTTCGGACATGGTGCTAATCTTGACGCAAGAAAGGTGCACGGTTTGCGTCAAACATACCATTGGATCAGAAATCATTTTAGACGCACCCGATTGAACTCCTAGGTGATGTGGGTCATGTGGAATCTAACTTCATTCCGTTTGGAGACAGTGTTGGTGTCGGTTAGGTGACATGGGTCATGTGGAATCTCACTTCATTCTGTTTGGAGACAGTGTTAGTGTCGGTGCAAGATAGGTGCATGGTTTGTGCTAGATATACCATAGGCTTACAAATCGTTTTGGACGCAACCGATGGAACTCCTAGGTGATGTGGGTCATGTGGAATATTGCTTCTTTCTATTTGGAGAGAGTGTTGGTGTCGGTTAGGTGACATGGGTCATGTGGAATGTCACTTCTTTCCATTTGGAGACAGTGTTAGTGTCGTTGCAAGATGGATGCATGGTTTGCGCTAGATGTACCATAGGCTTACAAATCATTTTGGACGCAACCGATGGAACTCCTAGGTGACGTGGGTCATGTGGAATCTCGCTTCTTTCTGTTTGGAGACAGTGTTGGTGTCGGTTAGGTGACGTGGGTCATGTGGAATCTCACTTCATTCCATTTGAAAACAGTGTTAGTGTCGGTGCAAGATGGGTGCATGGTTTGCGCTAGATGTACCATAGGCTTACAAATCATTTTGGACGCACCCGATGGAACTCCTAGGTGACGTGGGTCATGTGGAATCTCGCTTCTTTCCATTTGGAGACTGTGTTGGTGTCGGTTAGGTGACGTGGGTCATGTGGAATCTCACTTCATTCCGTTTGGAGACAGTGTTAGTGTCGGTGCAAGATGGATGCATGGTTTGCTCTAGATGTACCATAGGCTTACAAATCATTTTGGACGCAACCGATGGAACTCCTAGGTGACGTGGGTCATGTGGAATATCGCTTCTTTCTGTTTGGAGACAGTGCTGGTGTCGGTTAGGTGACGTGGGTCATGTGGAATCTCACTTCATTCCATTTGGAGATAGTGTTAGTGTCGGTGCAAGATGGGTGCATGGTTTGCGCTAGATGTACCATAGGCTTACAAATCATTTTGGACGCAACCGATGGAACTCCTAGGTGATGTGGGTCATGTGGAATCTCGCTTCTTTCTGTTTGGAGATAATGTTGGTGTCGGTTGGGTGACGTGGGTCATGTGGAATCTCACTTCTTTCCGTTTGGAGATAGTGTTACTGTCGGTGCAAGATGGGTGCATGGTTTGCGCTAGATGTACCATAGGCTTACAAATCGTTTTGGATGCAACCGATGGAACTCCTAGGTGACGTGGGTCATGTGGAATCTCACTTCTTTCCGTTTGGAGACAATGTTAATGTCGGTGCAAGATAGGTACATGGGTTGCACTAGACGTACCATAGGCTCAACTGGAAGTTCATTTCGGCCTTTCGGACATGGTGCTAATCTTGACGCAAGAAAGGTGCACGGTTTGCGTCAAACATACCATTGGATCAGAAATCATTTTAGACGCACCCGATGGAACTCCTAGGTGATGTGGGTCATGTGGAATCTAACTTCATTCCATTTGGAGACAGTGTTGGTGTCGGTTAGGTGACATGGGTCATGTGGAATCTCACTTCATTCTGTTTGGAGACAGTGTTAGTGTCGGTGCAAGATAGGTGCATGGTTTGTGCTAGATATACCATAGGCTTACAAATCGTTTTGGACGCAACCGATGGAACTCCTAGGTGATGTGGGTCATGTGGAATATTGCTTCTTTCTATTTGGAGAGAGTGTTGGTGTCGGTTAGGTGACGTGGGTCATGTGGAATGTCACTTCATTCCATTTGGAGACAGTGTTAGTGTCGTTGCAAGATGGATGCATGGTTTGCGCTAGATGTACCATAGGCTTACAAATCATTTTGGACGCAACCGATGGAACTCCTAGGTGACATGGGTCATGTGGAATCTCGCTTCTTTCCGTTTGGAGACAGTGTTGGTGTCGGTTAGGTGACGTGGGTCATGTGGAATCTCACTTCATTCCATTTGGAAACAGTGTTAGTGTCGGTGCAAGATGGGTGCATGGTTTGCGCTAGATGTACCATAGGCTTACAAATCATTTTGGACGCACCCGATGGAACTCCTAGGTGACGTGGGTCATGTGGAATCTCGCTTCTTTCCATTTGGAGACTGTGTTGGTGTCGGTGCAAGATAGGTGCATGGTTTGCGCTAGACGTACCATAGGCTTATAAATCATTTTGCACACGCTCGATGGTACCACTAGGTGACAAGGCTCAAGTGGAAGCTCGTTTCGGACTTTCGTATATAGTGCTAATCTCGACGCAAGATAGGTGCACGGTTTGCGTGGAACGTACCATTGGCTCAGAAATCGTTTTGGACGCATCCGTTGGAAATCCTAGGTGATGTGGGTCATGTGGAATCTCACTTCTTTCCGTTTGGAGACAGTGTTAATGTCAGTGAAAGGTACATGGTTTGCACTAGACATACCATAGGCTCAACTGGAAGCTCGCTTTGGCCTTTCAGACATGGTGCTAATCTTGACGCAAGAAAGGTGCACAGTTTGCGTCAAACGTACCATTGGATCAGAAATCATTTTGGACGCACCTGATGGAACTCCTAGGTGACGTGGGTCATGTGGAATCTCACTTCATTCCGTTTGGAGACAATGTTAGTGTTGGTGCAAGATAGGTGCATGGTTTGCGCTAGATTACCATAGGCTTACAAATAGTTTTGGACGCAACCGATGGAACTCCGAGGTGACGTGAGTCATGTGGAATATCGCTTATTTCCATTTAGAGACAGTGTTGGTGTCGGTGAGGTGACATGGGTCATGTGGAATCTCACTTCATTCCGTTTGGAGATAGTGTTAGTGTCGGTGCAAGATGGGTGCATGGTTTGCGCTAGATATACCATAGGCTTACAAATCATTTTGGACACAACCGATGGAACTCCTAGGTGACTTGGGTCATGTAGAATATCACTTCTTTTCCGTTTGGAGATAGTGTTGGTGTCGGTTAGGTGACTTGGGTCATGTGGAATCTCACTTCATTCTGTTTGGAGACAGTGTTAGTGTCGGTGCAAAATGGGTGCATGGTTTGTGCTAGATGTACCATAGGCTTACAAATCATTTTGGACGCAACCGATGGAACTCCTAGGTGACGTGGGTCATGTGGAATCTCGCTTCTTTTTGTTTGGAGATAGTGTTGGTGTCGGTTGGGTAACGTGGGTCATGTGGAATCTCACTTCATTCCGTTTGGAGATAGTGTTAGTGTCGGTGCAAGATGGGTGCATGGTTTGCGCTAGATATACCATAGGCTTACAAATCATTTTGGACACAACCGATGGAACTCCTAGGTGACTTGGGTCATGTAGAATATCACTTCTTTTCCGTTTGGAGATAGTGTTGGTGTCGGTTAGGTGACTTGGGTCATGTGGAATCTCACTTCATTCTGTTTGGAGACAGTGTTAGTGTCGGTGCAAAATGGGTGCATGGTTTGTGCTAGATGTACCATAGGCTTACAAATCATTTTGGACGCAACCGATGGAACTCCTAGGTGACGTGGGTCATGTGGAATCTCGCTTCTTTTTGTTTGGAGATAGTGTTGGTGTCGGTTGGGTAACGTGGGTCATGTGGAATCTCACTTCATTTCGTTTGGAGGCAGTGTTAGTGTCAGTGCAAGATGGGTGCATGGTTTGCGCTAGATGTACCATAGGCTTACAAATCATTTTGCACGCACCTGATGGAACTCCTAGGTGACGTGGGTCATGTGAAATCTCGCTTCTTTCCATTTGGAGACTGTGTTGGTGTCGGTGCAAGATAGGTGCATGGTTTGCGCTAGATGTACCATAGGCTTATAAATCGTTTTGCACGCTCTCGATGGTACCACTAGGTGACGAGACTCAAGTGGGAGCTCATTTCGGACTTTCGGATATAGTGCTAATCTTGACACAAGATAGCTGCACGGTTTGCGTGCAATGTACCATTGGCTCAGAAATCATTTTGGACGCACCCGTTGGAACTCCTAGGTGTTGTGGGTCATGTGGAATGTCACTTCTTTCCGTTTGGAGACAATGTTAATGTTGGTGCAAGATAGGTACATGGGTTGCACTAGACGTACCATAGGCTCAACTGGAAGCTCGTTTCGGCCTTTTGGACATGGTGCTAATCTTGACGCAAAAAAGGTGCACGGTTTGCGTCAAACGTACCATTGGATCAGAAATCATTTTAGACGCACCCGATGGAACTCCTAGGTGACGTGGGTCATGTGGAATCTCACTTCATTCCGTTTGGAGACAGTGTTAGTGTTGGTGCAAGATAGGTGCATGGTTTGCGCTAGATGTACCATAGGCATACAAATCGGTTTGGACGCAAATGAGGGAACTCCTAAGTGATGTGGGTCATGTGGAATATCGCTTCTTTCTGTTTGGAGATAGTTTTGGTGTCGGTTAGGTGATGTGGGTCATGTGGAATCTCACTTCATTCTGTTTGGAGACAGTGTTAGTGTCGGTGCAAGATGGATGCATGGTTTGCTCTAGATGTACCATAGGCTTACAAATCATTTTGGACGCAACCGATGGAACTCCTAGGTGACGTGGGTCATGTGGAATATCGCTTCTTTCTGTTTGGAGACAGTGCTGGTGTCGGTTAGGTGACGTGGGTCATGTGGAATCTCACTTCATTCCATTTGGAGACAGTGTTAGTGTCGGTGCAAGATGGGTGCATGGTTTGCGCTAGATGTACCATAGGCTTACAAATCATTTTGGACGCAACCGATGGAACTCCTAGGTGACGTGGGTCATGTGGAATCTCGCTTCTTTCTGTTTGGAGATAGTGTTGGTGTCGGTTGGGTGACGTGGGTCATGTGGAATCTCACTTCTTTCCGTTTGGAGACAGTGTTAGTGTCGGTGCAAGATGGGTGGATGGTTTGCGCTAGATGTACCATAGGCTTACAAATCGTTTTGGATGCAACCGATGGAACTCCTAGGTGACGTGGGTCATGTGGAATCTCACTTCTTTCCGTTTGGAGACAATGTTAATGTCGGTGCAAGATAGGTACATGGGTTGCACTAGACGTACCATAGGCTCAACTGGAAGCTCATTTCGGCCTTTCGGACATGGTGCTAATCTTGACGCAAGAAAGGTGCACGGTTTGCGTCAAACATACCATTGGATCAGAAATCATTTTAGACGCACCCGATTGAACTCCTAGGTGATGTGGGTCATGTGGAATCTAACTTCATTCCGTTTGGAGACAGTGTTGGTGTCGGTTAGGTGACATGGGTCATGTGGAATCTCACTTCATTCTGTTTAGAGATAGTGTTAGTGTCGGTGCAAGATAGGTGCATGGTTTGTGCTAGATATACCATAGGCTTACAAATCGTTTTGGACGCAACCGATGGAACTCCTAGGTGATGTGGGTCATGTGGAATATTGCTTCTTTCTATTTGGAGAGAGTGTTGGTGTCGGTTAGGTGACATGGGTCATGTGGAATGTCACTTCTTTCCATTTGGAGACAGTGTTAGTGTCGTTGCAAGATGGATGCATGGTTTGCGCTAGATGTACCATAGGCTTACAAATCATTTTGGACGCAACCGATGGAACTCCTAGGTGACGTGGGTCATGTGGAATCTCGCTTCTTTCCGTTTGGAGACAGTGTTGGTGTCGGTTAGGTGACGTGGGTCATGTGGAATCTCACTTCATTCCATTTGAAAACAGTGTTAGTGTCGGTGCAAGATGGGTGCATGGTTTGCGCTAGATGTACCATAGGCTTACAAATCATTTTGGACGCACCCGATGGAACTCCTAGGTGACGTGGGTCATGTGGAATCTCGCTTCTTTCCATTTGGAGACTGTGTTGGTGTCGGTTAGGTGACGTGGGTCATGTGGAATCTCACTTCATTCCGTTTGGAGACAGTGTTAGTGTCGGTGCAAGATGGATGCATGGTTTGCTCTAGATGTACCATAGGCTTACAAATCATTTTGGACGCAACCGATGGAACTCCTAGGTGACGTGGGTCATGTGGAATATCGCTTCTTTCTGTTTGGAGACAGTGCTGGTGTCGGTTAGGTGACGTGGGTCATGTGGAATCTCACTTCATTCCATTTGGAGATAGTGTTAGTGTCGGTGCAAGATGGGTGCATGGTTTGCGCTAGATGTACCATAGGCTTACAAATCATTTTGGACGCAACCGATGGAACTCCTAGGTGATGTGGGTCATGTGGAATCTCGCTTCTTTCTGTTTGGAGATAATGTTGGTGTCGGTTGGGTGACGTGGGTCATGTGGAATCTCACTTCTTTCCGTTTGGAGATAGTGTTAGTGTCGGTGCAAGATGGGTGCATGGTTTGCGCTAGATGTACCATAGGCTTACAAATCGTTTTGGATGCAACCGATGGAACTCCTAGGTGACGTGGGTCATGTGGAATCTCACTTCTTTCCGTTTGGAGACAATGTTAATGTCGGTGCAAGATAGGTACATGGGTTGCACTAGACGTACCATAGGCTCAACTGGAAGCTCATTTCGGCCTTTCGGACATGGTGCTAATCTTGACGCAAGAAAGGTGCACGGTTTGCGTCAAACATACCATTGGATCAGAAATCATTTTAGACGCACCCGATGGAACTCCTAGGTGATGTGGGTCATGTGGAATCTAACTTCATTCCATTTGGAGACAGTGTTGGTGTCGGTTAGGTGACATGGGTCATGTGGAATCTCACTTCATTCTGTTTGGAGACAGTGTTAGTGTCGGTGCAAGATAGGTGCATGGTTTGTGCTAGATATACCATAGGCTTACAAATCGTTTTGGACGCAACTGATGGAACTCCTAGGTGATGTGGGTCATGTGGAATATTGCTTCTTTCTATTTGGAGAGAGTGTTGGTGTCGGTTAGGTGACATGGGTCATGTGGAATGTCACTTCATTCCATTTGGAGACAGTGTTAGTGTCGTTGCAAGATGGATGCATGGTTTGCGCTAGATGTACCATAGGCTTACAAATCATTTTGGACGCAACCGATGGAACTCCTAGGTGACGTGGGTCATGTGGAATCTCGCTTCTTTCCGTTTGGAGACAGTGTTGGTGTCGGTTAGGTGACGTGGGTCATGTGGAATCTCACTTCATTCCATTTGGAAACAGTGTTAGTGTCGGTGCAAGATGGGTGCATGGTTTGCGCTAGATGTACCATAGGCTTACAAATCATTTTGGACGCACCCGATGGAACTCCTAGGTGACGTGGGTCATGTGGAATCTCGCTTCTTTCCATTTGGAGACTGTGTTGGTGTCGGTGCAAGATAGGTGCATGGTTTGCGCTAGACGTACCATAGGCTTATAAATCATTTTGCACACGCTCGATGGTACCACTAGGTGACAAGGCTCAAGTGGAAGCTCGTTTCGGACTTTCGTATATAGTGCTAATCTCGACGCAAGATAGGTGCACGGTTTGCGTGGAACGTACCATTGGCTCAGAAATCGTTTTGGACGCATCCGTTGGAAATCCTAGGTGATGTGGGTCATGTGGAATCTCACTTCTTTCCATTTGGAGACAGTGTTAATGTCAGTGAAAGGTACATGGTTTGCACTAGACATACCATAGGCTCAACTGGAAGCTCGCTTTGGCCTTTCAGACATGGTGCTAATCTTGACGCAAGAAAGGTGCACAGTTTGCGTCAAACGTACCATTGGATCAGAAATCATTTTGGACGCACCTGATGGAACTCCTAGGTGACGTGGGTCATGTGGAATCTCACTTCATTCCGTTTGGAGACAATGTTAGTGTTGGTGCAAGATAGGTGCATGGTTTGCGCTAGATTACCATAGGCTTACAAATAGTTTTGGACGCAACCGATGGAACTCCGAGGTGACGTGAGTCATGTGGAATATCGCTTATTTCCGTTTAGAGACAGTGTTGGTGTCGGTGAGGTGACATGGGTCATGTGGAATCTCACTTCATTCCGTTTGGAGATAGTGTTAGTGTCGGTGCAAGATGGGTGCATGGTTTGCGCTAGATATACCATAGGCTTACAAATCATTTTGGACACAACCGATGGAACTCCTAGGTGACTTGGGTCATGTAGAATATCACTTCTTTTCCGTTTGGAGATAGTGTTGGTGTCGGTTAGGTGACTTGGGTCATGTGGAATCTCACTTCATTCTGTTTGGAGACAGTGTTAGTGTCGGTGCAAAATGGGTGCATGGTTTGTGCTAGATGTACCATAGGCTTACAAATCATTTTGGACGCAACCGATGGAACTCCTAGGTGACGTGGGTCATGTGGAATCTCGCTTCTTTTTGTTTGGAGATAGTGTTGGTGTCGGTTGGGTAACGTGGGTCATGTGGAATCTCACTTCATTTCGTTTGGAGGCAGTGTTAGTGTCGGTGCAAGATGGGTGCATGGTTTGCGCTAGATGTACCATAGGCTTACAAATCATTTTGCACGCACCTGATGGAACTCCTAGGTGACGTGGGTCATGTGAAATCTCGCTTCTTTCCATTTGGAGACTGTGTTGGTGTCGGTGCAAGATAGGTGCATGGTTTGCGCTAGATGTACCATAGGCTTATAAATCGTTTTGCACGCTCTCGATGGTACCACTAGGTGACGAGACTCAAGTGGGAGCTCATTTCGGACTTTCGGATATAGTGCTAATCTTGACACAAGATAGCTGCACGGTTTGCGTGCAATGTACCATTGGCTCAGAAATCATTTTGGACGCACCCGTTGGAACTCCTAGGTGTTGTGGGTCATGTGGAATGTCACTTCTTTCCGTTTGGAGACAATGTTAATGTTGGTGCAAGATAGGTACATGGGTTGCACTAGACGTACCATAGGCTCAACTGGAAGCTCGTTTCGGCCTTTTGGACATGGTGCTAATCTTGACGCAAAAAAGGTGCACGGTTTGCGTCAAACGTACCATTGGATCAGAAATCATTTTAGACGCACCCGATGGAACTCCTAGGTGACGTGGGTCATGTGGAATCTCACTTCATTCCGTTTGGAGACAGTGTTAGTGTTGGTGCAAGATAGGTGCATGGTTTGCGCTAGATGTACCATAGGCATACAAATCGGTTTGGACGCAAATGAGGGAACTCCTAAGTGATGTGGGTCATGTGGAATATCGCTTCTTTCTGTTTGGAGATAGTTTTGGTGTCGGTTAGGTGACGTGGGTCATGTGGAATCTCACTTCATTCCGTTTGGAGACAGTGTTAGTGTCGGTGCAAGATGGATGCATGGTTTGCTCTAGATGTACCATAGGCTTACAAATCATTTTGGACGCAACCGATGGAACTCCTAGGTGACGTGGGTCATGTGGAATATCGCTTCTTTCTGTTTGGAGACAGTGCTGGTGTCGGTTAGGTGACGTGGGTCATGTGGAATCTCACTTCATTCCATTTGGAGACAGTGTTAGTGTCGGTGCAAGATGGGTGCATGGTTTGCGCTAGATGTACCATAGGCTTACAAATCATTTTGGACGCAACCGATGGAACTCCTAGGTGACGTGGGTCATGTGGAATCTCGCTTCTTTCTGTTTGGAGATAGTGTTGGTGTCGGTTGGGTGACGTGGGTCATGTGGAATCTCACTTCTTTCCGTTTGGAGACAGTGTTAGTGTCGGTGCAAGATGGGTGCATGGTTTGCGCTAGATGTACCATAGGCTTACAAATCGTTTTGGATGCAACCGATGGAACTCCTAGGTGACGTGGGTCATGTGGAATCTCACTTCTTTCCGTTTGGAGACAATGTTAATGTCGGTGCAAGATAGGTACATGGGTTGCACTAGACGTACCATAGGCTCAACTGGAAGCTCATTTCGGCCTTTCGGACATGGTGCTAATCTTGACGCAAGAAAGGTGCACGGTTTGCGTCAAACATACCATTGGATCAGAAATCATTTTAGACGCACCCGATTGAACTCCTAGGTGATGTGGGTCATGTGGAATCTAACTTCATTCCGTTTGGAGACAGTGTTGGTGTCGGTTAGGTGACATGGGTCATGTGGAATCTCACTTCATTCTGTTTGGAGACAGTGTTAGTGTCGGTGCAAGATAGGTGCATGGTTTGTGCTAGATATACCATAGGCTTACAAATCGTTTTGGACGCAACCGATGGAACTCCTAGGTGATGTGGGTCATGTGGAATATTGCTTCTTTCTATTTGGAGAGAGTGTTGGTGTCGGTTAGGTGACATGGGTCATGTGGAATGTCACTTCATTCCATTTGGAGACAGTGTTAGTGTCGTTGCAAGATGGATGCATGGTTTGCGCTAGATGTACCATAGGCTTACAAATCATTTTGGACGCAACCGATGGAACTCCTAGGTGACGTGGGTCATGTGGAATCTCGCTTCTTTCCGTTTGGAGACAGTGTTGGTGTCGGTTAGGTGACGTGGGTCATGTGGAATCTCACTTCATTCCATTTGGAAACAGTGTTAGTGTCGGTGCAAGATGGGTGCATGGTTTGCGCTAGATGTACCATAGGCTTACAAATCATTTTGGACGCACCCGATGGAACTCCTAGGTGACGTGGGTCATGTGGAATCTCGCTTCTTTCCATTTGGAGACTGTGTTGGTGTCGGTTAGGTGACGTGGGTCATGTGGAATCTCACTTCATTCCGTTTGGAGACAGTGTTAGTGTCGGTGCAAGATGGATGCATGGTTTGCTCTAGATGTACCATAGGCTTACAAATCATTTTGGACGCAACCGATGGAACTCCTAGGTGACGTGGGTCATGTGGAATATCGCTTCTTTCTATTTGGAGACAGTGCTGGTGTCGGTTAGGTGACGTGGGTCATGTGGAATCTCACTACATTCCATTTGGAGATAGTGTTAGTGTCGGTGCAAGATGGGTGCATGGTTTGCGCTAGATGTACCATAGGCTTACAAATCATTTTGGACGCAACCGATGGAACTCCTAGGTGACGTGGGTCATGTGGAATCTCGCTTCTTTCTGTTTGGAGATAATGTTGGTGTCGGTTGGGTGACGTGGGTCATGTGGAATCTCACTTCTTTCCGTTTGGAGACAGTGTTAGTGTCGGTGCAAGATGGGTGCATGGTTTGCGCTAGATGTACCATAGGCTTACAAATCATTTTGGACGCACCCGATGGAACTGATGAGGACATCAACACCGACACGGGAATGGCTACTCCAACTGAGCCAGCACAGGCGCCACCAGGACCCATCACTCGAGCTCGTGCACGTGAATTAAACTTCGTGATGATTTTGAAGAATGAAGGACCAGAAGTTTCCTAAGTGCATGCGCCATCAATGCTCATGATGAACCTGCCCAGAATAATGTCTAGGTGCTGCGCCACCTATGTGTTTTTAGTTTTGTCAAGAAATAACCAGGAAGGTGCTGCACCATCTAAATCAGGAAAGGGAATCAAGGAGATGGTGTGTGGCTGTTTGGGCGCCTATTCCCTACCTTGTGGGCAGGCTGGGCGTCCTCCTTCCTCCCTCCTCCCCCTATTTAGCCAAGGGCTGCGCCCCCTCTTTGGCTTGGGTTTTGTTTTGCTTAAGTTAGCCATTGCTACTTCCGAAGCTTCGTCTTCGTGTAATTCAGAACCCCACCTTCGAGTAATATTCAGGGTTGCTCGCCTCAAATTCTTGCTTGTTCTTCGATTGCCTGCAGGAATTGATCTTCGTGATCAGGTTGATCTCGCACCAGCAAGGTCAATAACCATCGGGAGTTGGTTCAGCGATTGCTAAGGCACCACGGACTTGTTCGTCGTAGTCGGATCGCGAGGGTTGACACCCACCAAATCGTAGTTATCCTCCACTCACCGAAAGATCGGGTACTCCAGCTCTATCAAGTGGTATCAAATTTCAGGTTGCTCGGTGAGATCTATCCCTTTATTTGTAGTTTTGTTCATCGTCCTATCGTCCACCAGAAAAGCCAACAAAAAACGTTTCAGGTTAGAACCACTGTCCAAGACCTTTTGAGCCTTTGCATCTTTCATTCAGTTTATTGCTTTGTTGAGTTTTTGGTTGCATCGCTGTGTCGTGTTGCTGGTCTTGGCGTCTAGTCCATTAGAGTTTTGAGTTCCTGTCACGTATTAGTTCACATCTTTGCACTTGATCCTCCTTTTCCTTTGTCCTCCATGCTCCTGTAATCTTTCCCACGTCATAGACCCCCTTGTGCACGCCAATTTCCCACCTACAAAAGGAAAGTAATTTATTTCGGGTCTTGATTTATCTCGGCAAGGACACAGGCATTAGCTGTTGCATCCGTAGTCCGTTTGGGAAGTTTAGGTACAATTTGGAAAGCATATTTCGTGCCCTTTCCAACGGATACTCACTTGCCTTGCGATTCATTTTGGGCGTATCACAGGAGATCATGCGAGATCAGGCAGTCTGTGGCTACACGAAAGGAAAGAGTTCCTGATTTCCTTTTGATTTCCTTTTTGAGTTGTGCAACGTGTTGGCAGTGTCATCAAAAAAAAACAAAAGGCAAAAGGTGCAAAAAGAGCCGCACACAAAAAAAAACAACAAAAAAAACAAGAGATGCCAAGGGTGTGTACTCGCTGTCTTTTACTCTTTGTTCTTGCAATTCTGTGTCTATCTTTGTGCGTGGGCTCACGTCTCTAGTACGGTCTAGCCTAGGACCAGCACAACACCAGCTTTGAGTGATTATTCAACTTTGCCTTTGCTGAATGCTTGTGCTACTCCTTGCTACAAATTGAAGCCTTCCCATAGCTCCACAAATTTTCTACAGCGATCAAGCTCTGTGTCCTCTGGCAATCACTCCATTCAATCTTTGGAAGGTTGTACCGCTGGTTGCAAGTCACCCCTGCGAGCTTGGTAAGAACGGGTAAGAGTTTGATAACAGCTTTAGTTTGAGTGCCTTGATCAGCACCACTTCCTATTAGCTTTAGGACAAATACTTGTTTTCGTGTTCGTTGCTTTTCCACTAACAATGTCAGGGGAGCCAGTTGATCAGGACACCATGCCTCACTCCCCACGCACTAAAGGCATCATTCACCACTTTAATCGCAAGATGAACGAGCATGTGGAGGGCTTGACAGAGGAGATTAGGATCGCCAACGAGCAAGTGGGTCAATTTCAGGACGCTCAAATGGCCACAAATGCTACGCTTGCGGAGATGCAGCAAGCACAAGCTGCCCACGCCACCAGCCTTGCCACGCTCACTACACGCCTTGATGAGTTGGTACAACAACTTGCTGATCAACATGCGGACTTTGATTATGGTGGTGATACCGAGATCGACGACTAGGACCGCCATGGAGGGCGCCACCGCAACCGCCGTGGTGAGCGCATGGTACGTAATCGAAACGACTCATTTACTAAGATTAAGTTCACAATTCCTTCATTTAATGGCAAATATGATCCGGGTGCGTATCTTGATTGGGAACTTGCGGTAGATCAGAAATTTCATTGTCATGATGTTCCTGCACAATATCAAGTTAGGGCTGCTACTAGTGAGTTTACAGATTTCGCATCAATTTGGTGGCGTGAGCATCGCAGCAAACACCCTAATAACATTCCCACAACTTGGGAGCAATTAAAAACTATCATGCGACACCGATTTGTTCCTTCCTATTATGCACGAGACTTGCTTAATAAAATGCAGCGTTTTCAGCAAGGAACCAAATCTGTAGAAGAGTATTATCAGGAGTTGCAAACCGGCATGATTCGTTGTGGTTTAGTTGAGACTAATGATGCTGCGATGGCACGATTTCGTGGTGGTTTGAACCGTGAAATTCAGGATATTCTTGATTATAAGCACTACGATGATATTACTACTTTGTTTGCATTTGCTTGCAAAGCTGAACGTGAAGTGCAGGGACGACGAGCAAGGACCCATTCTAACTCTTTTGCAGGTCGCACTACTTTGACCCATTCAACCCCTACGACGCCCTATACACCTAGTAGTACGTCACGTGACAAGGCAGCAGCTCCACCTCCAGCGCCCCCTTCAGTTAATAAGAGCGCCTCCTCTTCCACTAGCCGCACAAAGGACATTCAATGCCATCGTTGCAAAGGTTATGGGCATATGATACGGGACTGCCCCAACAAGCGTACGTTGATTATACGTGATGATGGTGAGTATTCTTCCGCTAGTGATTCCGATGAAACTATATATGCTATGCTTGCTGCTGACGTTTCAGGACATGTGGAAGAACACGTGGCTGCCACTGACGCCGACAAGTATGAGAGTCTTGTTGTGCAGCGAGTCCTCAGTACACAAGTTGCACAGCCTGAGCAGAACCAGCGCCACACTTTGTTCCACACCAAAGGCGTTGTGCAAGAACGATCCATTCGCATCATCATTGACGGCGGTAGTTGCAACAATTTGGCAAGTTCGGATCTGGTGGAAAAGTTGTCTCTCCAAACGCGTCCACATCCACATCCCTACCACATTCAATGGCTCAACTAGGGTGGCAAACTCAAGGTAACACGCTCGGTTCGTGTTCACTTCTCCATGGGTTCTTATTCTGATTATACTGATTGCGATGTTGTTCCTATGGAGGCATGTTCGTTGTTGCTTGGTAGGCCGTGGCAATATGATACTGATTGTTTACATCATGGTCGCACAAATCATTATTCATTACTGTTTAAGGGCAAGAAAATTATTCTTCATCCAATGACCCCTGAACAGATTGTGAAAGATGACATTGCTAGGGCTACTAAAGCATTAAAACAATGCCAACAACAACCAGCCACGTCTAAAGAAATTAAGCTACATGCTCCTGTTTTACTTGCTACGCGTGCTGATTTTGATGAACTACATGTTGATAATATGCCTTGCTATGCGCTTGTATGTTCTCATGTGCTGGTTTCACTCGATGATGCACCATCTTTGGATATACCCCCTGCTGTTACTAAGCTTTTGCAGGACTTTGCCGATGTGTTTCCGAAGGACTTACCACCAGGTCTTCCTCCCATTCGTGGCATTGAGCACCAGATCGACCTCATCCCGGGCGCCCAGCTTCCAAACCACGCCCCGTACCGTACCAATCCTGATGAGACAAAGGAGATTCAGCGCCAAGTCCAAGCACTACTTGATAAAGGTTACATTCGTGAGTCTCTTAGCCCTTGCTCTGTTCCTGTGCTACTTGTCCCAAAGAAAGATGGTACCTGGCGCATGTGTGTAGATTGTCGAGCGATTAACAATATCACAATTCGTTATCGTTATCCTATACCTCGCCTTGATGATATGCTTGACGAGCTTAGCGGTGCTGTTATATTCTCCAAGGTAGATTTGCGTAGCGGGTACCATCAGATTAGAATAAAACTTGGGGACGAATGGAAGACGGCTTTTAAAACAAAATTTGGCTTATATGAATGGTTAGTTATGCCGTTTGGATTGACTAATGCTCCCAGCACGTTTATGCGCTTAATGAATGAAGTTTTGAGGCCTTTCATAGGCTTGTTTGTGGTTGTTTATTTTGATGATATTCTGATTTACAGCAAGTCTAGGGAAGAGCATTTGGAACATTTGCATGCTATTTTTGATGCTTTGCGCGCTGCCCGCTTGTTTGGTAACTTGGACAAGTGCGACTTCTGCACACAACGTGTTTCGTTTCTTGGCTATGTTGTTACTCCGCAGGGCATTGAGGTGGACAACAGCAAGATTGACGCCATCCAGAGCTGGCCCACGCCAACGACAGTTACGCAGATTCGGAGTTTTCTTGGGCTTGCAGGTTTCTACCGACGGTTCATGCGTGACTTCAGCTCCATTGCCGCCCCGTTGCATGAGCTCACCAAGAAGGGCGTTCCTTTCTCCTGGGGTGTGGCACAGGACGAGGCATTCACCATTCTAAAAGATAAGTTGACACATGCCCCCTTACTACAGCTACCTGATTTCAATAAGATGTTTGAACTTGAATGCGATGCTAGTGGTATTGGGTTAGGTGGTGTTTTGCTGCAAGCGGGCAAGCCAGTTGCTTACTTTAGCGAAAAATTAAGCGGTGCTAGTCTGAATTATTCCACTTATGATAAGGAGCTTTTCGCTTTGGTTCGCACACTTCAAACATGGCAGCACTATCTTTGGCCTCGCGAGTTTATAATTCATTCTGATCATGAGGCATTAAAACATATTCGTAGCCAAACTAATCTGAACCGTCGGCATGCTAAGTGGGTCGAATTCATAGAGTCTTTTCCTTACATCATCAAACACAAGAACGGGAAAGACAACATTATTGCTGATGCTTTGTCGCGTAGATACACCATGCTGTCCCAGTTAGACTTTAAAATTTTTGGTTTACAAACTGTGAAAGAACAATACGCCGATGATCCTGGCTTTAAGGACATCATGCTGCATTGCAAGGATGGTAAACCATGGGGTAAATTCCATGTAACCGATGGGTTTTTGTTCCGCGCTAACAAGCTATGTATTCCCGCAAGCTCGGTTCGTCTTTTGCTGTTGCAGGAAGCGCATGGTGGCGGCCTCATGGGACACTTTGGCGTTTACAAGACACAGGAGATTTTGGCCGCGCACTTCTTTTGGCCCCAGATGCGCCGCGACGTGGAGCGTTTTGTTGCACGCTGCACCACGTGCCAGAAAGCTAAGTCACACCTGAACAACCACGGTTTGTATATGCCGTTACCTGTCCCTACTTCTCCTTGGCTAGATATTTCTATGGATTTTGTTTTGGGCTTACCTCGAACTAAGAAGGGGAGGGATAGTATCTTTGTGGTTGTTGATCGATTCTCTAAAATGGCTCACTTCATACCATGTCATAAAACTGATGATGCTAGCAGCGTTGCTGAGTTGTTCTTTCGTGAGATTATTCGTTTACATGGTGTTCCAAATACAATAGTCTCAGATCGCGATGCTAAGTTCCTAAGTCATTTTTGGAGATCTCTTTGGAATAAACTAGGAACTAAATTGCTTTTCAGCACCACTTGTCACCCACAAACAGATGGGCAAACTGAGGTTGTGAACAGAACCTTATCTACCATGCTTAGGGCTATGTTAGACAAGAATCTGAAACTTTGGGAGGATTGTTTGCCCCATGTCGAGTTTGCTTACAATCGTGCAACACATTCCTCCATGAAAATGTGCCCTTTTCAGGTTGTCTATGGTTACATTCCACGGGCGCCAATTGACTTGCTGTCCTTTAACCCTTTGGACGCCCCACATGTCGATGCTATTGCACGTGTTCAACAAATGTTGGACATCCATGAGCAAACACAGCAGAACATTGCGCACACTAATGCTAAAAATCAGGCTGTTGGTAGTAAAGGACGTAAACCTGTTACTTTTGAACCTGGTGACTTGGTTTGGTTGCATTTGCGCAAGGATCGCTTTCCTAGTTTGCGCAGGTCTACGCTGATGCCCCGTGCTGCTGGTCCCTTCAAGGTGTTAAAGAAAATCAATGATAATGCTTATATACTTGACCTGCCTGCAGACTATGGTGTTTCCTCTAGTTTTAATGTTGCAGATTTGAAACCATATGCGGGCGAGGGTGAGGAGATGCCGTCGAGGACGACTTCGATTCAAGAAGGGAGGATGATGAGGACATCAACACCGACACGGGAATGGCTACTCCAACTGAACCAGCACAGGCGCCACCAGGACCCATCACTCGAGCTCGTGCACGTGAATTAAACTTCATGATGATTTTGAAGAATGAAGGACCAGAAGTTTCCTAAGTGCATGCGCCATCAATGCTCATGATGAACCTGCCCAGAATAATGTCTAGGTGCTGCGCCACCTATGTGTTTTTAGTTTTGTCAAGAAATAACCAGGAAGGTGCTGCACCATCTAAATCAGGAAAGGGAATCAAGGAGATGGTGTGTGGCTGTTTGGGCGCCTATTCCCTACCTTGTGGGCAGGCTGGGCGTCCTCCTTCCTCCCTCCTCCCCCTATTTAGCCAAGGGCTGCGCCCCCTCTTTGGCTTGGGTTTTGTTTTGCTTAAGTTAGCCATTGCTACTTCCGAAGCTTCGTCTTCGTGTAATTCAGAACCCCACCTTCGAGTAATATTCAGGGTTGCTCGCCTCAAATTCTTGCTTGTTCTTCGATTGCCTGCAGGAATTGATCTTCGTGATCAGGTTGATCTCGCACCAGCAAGGTCAATAACCATCGGGAGTTGGTTCAGCGATTGCTAAGGCGCCACGGACTTGTTCGTCGTAGTCGGATCGCGAGGGTCGACACCAACCAAATCGTAGTTATCCTCCACTCACCGAAAGATCGGGTACTCCAGCTCTATCAGGAACTCCTAGGTGACGTGGGTCATGTGGAATCTCGCTTCTTTCCATTTGGAGACTGTGTTGGTGTCGGTGCAAGATAGGTGCATGGTTTGCGCTAGACGTACCATAGGCTTATAAATCATTTTGCACACGCTCGATGGTACCACTAGGTGACAAGGCTCAAGTGGAAGCTCGTTTCGGACTTTCGTATATAGTGCTAATCTCGACGCAAGATAGGTGCACGGTTTGCGTGGAACGTACCATTGGCTCAGAAATCGTTTTGGACGCATCCGTTGGAAATCCTAGGTGATGTGGGTCATGTGGAATCTCACTTCTTTCCGTTTGGAGACAGTGTTAATGTCAGTGAAAGGTACATGGTTTGCACTAGACATACCATAGGCTCAACTGGAAGCTCGCTTTGGCCTTTCAGACATGGTGCTAATCTTGACGCAAGAAAGGTGCACAGTTTGCGTCAAACGTACCATTGGATCAGAAATCATTTTGGACGCACCTGATGGAACTCCTAGGTGACGTGGGTCATGTGGAATCTCACTTCATTCCGTTTGGAGACAATGTTAGTGTTGGTGCAAGATAGGTGCATGGTTTGCGCTAGATTACCATAGGCTTACAAATAGTTTTGGACGCAACCGATGGAACTCCGAGGTGACGTGAGTCATGTGGAATATCGCTTATTTCCGTTTAGAGACAGTGTTGGTGTCGGTGAGGTGACGTGGGTCATGTGGAATCTCACTTCATTCCGTTTGGAGATAGTGTTAGTGTCGGTGCAAGATGGGTGCATGGTTTGCGCTAGATATACCATAGGCTTACAAATCGTTTTGGACGCAACCGATGGAACTCCTAGGTGACTTGGGTCATGTGGAATATCACTTCTTTTCCGTTTGGAGATAGTGTTGGTGTCGGTTAGGTGACTTGGGTCATGTGGAATCTCACTTCATTCCGTTTGGAGACAGTGTTAGTGTCGGTGCAAGATGGGTGCATGGTTTGTGCTAGATGTACCATAGGCTTACAAATCATTTTGGACGCAACCGATGGAACTCCTAGGTGACGTGGGTCATGTGGAATCTCGCTTCTTTTTGTTTGGAGATAGTGTTGGTGTCGGTTGGGTAACGTGGGTCATGTGGAATCTCACTTCATTTTGTTTGGAGGCAGTGTTAGTGTTGGTGCAAGATGGGTGCATGGTTTGTGCTAGATGTACCATAGGCTTACAAATCATTTTGCACGCACCTGATGGAACTCCTAGGTGACGTGGGTCATGTGAAATCTCGCTTCTTTCCATTTGGAGACTGTGTTGGTGTCGGTGCAAGATAGGTGCATGGTTTGCGCTAGATGTACCATAGGCTTATAAATCGTTTTGCACGCTCTCGATGGTACCACTAGGTGACGAGACTCAAGTGGGAGCTCATTTCGGACTTTCGGATATAGTGCTAATCTTGACACAAGATAGCTGCACGGTTTGCGTGCAATGTACCATTGGCTCAGAAATCATTTTGGACGCACCCGTTGGAACTCCTAGGTGTTGTGGGTCATGTGGAATCTCACTTCTTTCCGTTTGGAGACAATGTTAATGTTGGTGCAAGATAGGTACATGGGTTGCACTAGACATACCATAGGCTCAACTGGAAGCTCGTTTCGGCCTTTTGGACATGGTGCTAATCTTGACGCAAAAAAGGTGCACGGTTTGCGTCAAACGTACCATTGGATCAGAAATCATTTTAGACGCACCCGATGGAACTCCTAGGTGACGTGGGTCATGTGGAATCTCACTTCATTCCGTTTGGAGACAGTGTTAGTGTTGGTGCAAGATAGGTGCATGGTTTGCGCTAGATGTACCATAGGCATACAAATCGGTTTGGACGCAAATGAGGGAACTCCTAAGTGATGTGGGTCATGTGGAATATCGCTTCTTTCTGTTTGGAGATAGTTTTGGTGTCGGTTAGGTGACGTGGGTCATGTGGAATCTCACTTCATTCCGTTTGGAGACAGTGTTAGTGTCGGTGCAAGATGGATGCATGGTTTGCTCTAGATGTACCATAGGCTTACAAATCATTTTGGACGCAACCGATGGAACTCCTAGGTGACGTGGGTCATGTGGAATATCGCTTCTTTCTGTTTGGAGACAGTGCTGGTGTCGGTTAGGTGACGTGGGTCATGTGGAATCTCACTTCATTCCATTTGGAGACAGTGTTAGTGTCGGTGCAAGATGGGTGCATGGTTTGCGCTAGATGTACCATAGGCTTACAAATCATTTTGGACGCAACCGATGGAACTCCTAGGTGACGTGGGTCATGTGGAATCTCGCTTCTTTCTGTTTGGAGATAGTGTTGGTGTCGGTTGGGTGACGTGGGTCATGTGGAATCTCACTTCTTTCCGTTTGGAGACAGTGTTAGTGTCGGTGCAAGATGGGTGCATGGTTTGCGCTAGATGTACCATAGGCTTACAAATCGTTTTGGATGCAACCGATGGAACTCCTAGGTGACGTGGGTCATGTGGAATCTCACTTCTTTCCGTTTGGAGACAATGTTAATGTCGGTGCAAGATAGGTACATGGGTTGCACTAGACGTACCATAGGCTCAACTGGAAGCTCATTTCGGCCTTTCGGACATGGTGCTAATCTTGACGCAAGAAAGGTGCACGGTTTGTGTCAAACATACCATTGGATCAGAATTCATTTTAGACGCACCCGATGGAACTCCTAGGTGATGTGGGTCATGTGGAATCTAACTTCATTCCGTTTGGAGACTGTTGGTGTCGGTTAGGTGACATGGGTCATGTGGAATCTCACTTCATTCTGTTTGGAGACAGTGTTAGTGTCGGTGCAAGATAGGTGCATGGTTTGTGCTAGATATACCATAGGCTTACAAATCGTTTTGGACGCAACCGATGGAACTCCTAGGTGATGTGGGTCATGTGGAATATTGCTTCTTTCTATTTGGAGAGAGTGTTGGTGTCGGTTAGGTGACGTGGGTCATGTGGAATGTCACTTCATTCCATTTGGAGACAGTGTTAGTGTCGTTGCAAGATGGATGCATGGTTTGCGCTAGATGTACCATAGGCTTACAAATCATTTTGGACGCAACCGATGGAACTCCTAGGTGACGTGGGTCATGTGGAATCTCACTTCTTTCCGTTTGGAGACAGTGTTGGTGTCGGTTAGGTGACGTGGGTCATGTGGAATCTCACTTCATTCCATTTGGAAACAGTGTTAGTGTCGGTGCAAGATGGGTGCATGGTTTGCGCTAGATGTACCATAGGCTTACAAATCATTTTGGACGCACCCGATGGAACTCCTAGGTGACGTGGGTCATGTGGAATCTCGCTTCTTTCCATTTGGAGACTGTGTTGGTGTCGGTGCAAGATAGGTGCATGGTTTGCGCTAGACGTACCATAGGCTTATAAATCATTTTGCACACGCTTGATGGTACCACTAGGTGACAAGGCTCAAGTGGAAGCTCGTTTCGGACTTTCGTATATAGTGCTAATCTCGACGCAAGATAGGTGCACGGTTTGCGTGGAACGTACCATTGGCTCAGAAATCGTTTTGGACGCATCCGTTGGAAATCCTAGGTGATGTGGGTCATGTGGAATCTCACTTCTTTCCGTTTGGAGACAGTGTTAATGTCAGTGAAAGGTACATGGTTTGCACTAGACATACCATAGGCTCAACTGGAAGCTCGCTTTGGCCTTTCAGACATGGTGCTAATCTTGACGCAAGAAAGGTGCACGGTTTGTGTCAAACATACCATTGGATCAGAAATCATTTTAGACGCACCCGATGGAACTCCTAGGTGATGTGGGTCATGTGGAATCTAACTTCATTCCGTTTGGAGACTGTTGGTGTCGGTTAGGTGACATGGGTCATGTGGAATCTCACTTCATTCTATTTGGAGACAGTGTTAGTGTCGGTGCAAGATAGGTGCATGGTTTGTGCTAGATATACCATAGGCTTACAAATCGTTTTGGACGCAACCGATGGAACTCCTAGGTGATGTGGGTCATGTGGAATATTGCTTCTTTCTATTTGGAGAGAGTGTTGGTGTCGGTTAGGTGACGTGGGTCATGTGGAATGTCACTTCATTCCATTTGGAGACAGTGTTAGTGTCGTTGCAAGATGGATGCATGGTTTGCGCTAGATGTACCATAGGCTTACAAATCATTTTGGACGCAACCGATGGAACTCCTAGGTGACGTGGGTCATGTGGAATCTCACTTCTTTCCGTTTGGAGACAGTGTTGGTGTCGGTTAGGTGACGTGGGTCATGTGGAATCTCACTTCATTCCATTTGGAAACAGTGTTAGTGTCGGTGCAAGATGGGTGCATGGTTTGCGCTAGATGTACCATAGGCTTACAAATCATTTTGGACGCACCCGATGGAACTCCTAGGTGACGTGGGTCATGTGGAATCTCGCTTCTTTCCATTTGGAGACTGTGTTGGTGTCGGTGCAAGATAGGTGCATGGTTTGCGCTAGACGTACCATAGGCTTATAAATCATTTTGCACACGCTCGATGGTACCACTAGGTGACAAGGCTCAAGTGGAAGCTCGTTTCGGACTTTCGTATATAGTGCTAATCTCGACGCAAGATAGGTGCACGGTTTGCGTGGAACGTACCATTGGCTCAGAAATCGTTTTGGACGCATCCGTTGGAAATCCTAGGTGATGTGGGTCATGTGGAATCTCACTTCTTTCCGTTTGGAGACAGTGTTAATGTCAGTGAAAGGTACATGGTTTGCACTAGACATACCATAGGCTCAACTGGAAGCTCGCTTTGGCCTTTCAGACATGGTGCTAATCTTGACGCAAGAAAGGTGCACAGTTTGCGTCAAACGTACCATTGGATCAGAAATCATTTTGGACGCACCTGATGGAACTCCTAGGTGACGTGGGTCATGTGGAATCTCACTTCATTCCGTTTGGAGACAATGTTAGTGTTGGTGCAAGATAGGTGCATGGTTTGCGCTAGATTACCATAGGCTTACAAATAGTTTTGGACGCAACCGATGGAACTCTGAGGTGACGTGAGTCATGTGGAATATCGCTTATTTCCGTTTAGAGACAGTGTTGGTGTCGGTGAGGTGACGTGGGTCATGTGGAATCTCACTTCATTCCGTTTGGAGATAGTGTTAGTGTCGGTGCAAGATGGGTGCATGGTTTGCGCTAGATATACCATAGGCTTACAAATCATTTTGGACGCAACCGATGGAACTCCTAGGTGACTTGGGTCATGTGGAATATCACTTCTTTTCCGTTTGGAGATAGTGTTGGTGTCGGTTAGGTGACTTGGGTCATGTGGAATCTCACTTCATTCCGTTTGGAGACAGTGTTAGTGTCGGTGCAAGATGGGTGCATGGTTTGTGCTAGATGTACCATAGGCTTACAAATCATTTTGGACGCAACTGATGGAACTCCTAGGTGACGTGGGTCATGTGGAATCTCGCTTCTTTTTGTTTGGAGATAGTGTTGGTGTCGGTTGGGTAACGTGGGTCATGTGGAATCTCACTTCATTTCGTTTGGAGGCAGTGTTAGTGTCGGTGCAAGATGGGTGCATGGTTTGCGCTAGATGTACCATAGGCTTACAAATCATTTTGCACGCACCTGATGGAACTCCTAGGTGACGTGGGTCATGTGAAATCTCGCTTCTTTCCATTTGGAGACTGTGTTGGTGTCGGTGCAAGATAGGTGCATGGTTTGCGCTAGATGTACCATAGGCTTATAAATCGTTTTGCACGCTCTCGATGGTACCACTAGGTGACGAGACTCAAGTGGGAGCTCGTTTCGGACTTTCGGATATAGTGCTAATCTTGACACAAGATAGCTGCACGGTTTGCGTGCAATGTACCATTGGCTCAGAAATCATTTTGGACGCACCCGTTGGAACTCCTAGGTGTTGTGGGTCATGTGGAATCTCACTTCTTTCCGTTTGGAGACAATGTTAATGTTGGTGCAAGATAGGTACATGGGTTGCACTAGACATACCATAGGCTCAACTGGAAGCTCGTTTTGGCCTTTTGGACATGGTGCTAATCTTGACGCAAAAAAGGTGCACGGTTTGCGTCAAACGTACCATTGGATCAGAAATCATTTTAGACGCACCCGATGGAACTCCTAGGTGACGTGGGTCATGTGGAATCTCACTTCATTCCGTTTGGAGACAGTGTTAGTGTTGGTGCAAGATAGGTGCATGGTTTGCGCTAGATGTACCATAGGCATACAAATCGGCTTGGACGCAAATGAGGGAACTCCTAAGTGATGTGGGTCATGTGGAATATCGCTTCTTTCTGTTTGGAGATAGTTTTGGTGTCGGTTATGTGACGTGGGTCATGTGGAATCTCACTTCATTCCGTTTGGAGACAGTGTTAGTGTCGGTGCAAGATGGATGCATGGTTTGCTCTAGATGTACCATAGGCTTACAAATCATTTTGGACGCAACCGATGGAACTCCTAGGTGACGTGGGTCATGTGGAATATCGCTTCTTTCTGTTTGGAGACAGTGCTGGTGTCGGTTAGGTGACGTGGGTCATGTGGAATCTCACTTCATTCCATTTGGAGACAGTGTTAGTGTCGGTGCAAGATGGGTGCATGGTTTGCGCTAGATGTACCATAGGCTTACAAATCATTTTGGACGCAACCGATGGAACTCCTAGGTGACGTGGGTCATGTGGAATCTCGCTTCTTTCTGTTTGGAGATAGTGTTGGTGTCGGTTGGGTGACGTGGGTCATGTGGAATCTCACTTCTTTCCGTTTGGAGACAGTGTTAGTGTCGGTGCAAGATGGGTGCATGGTTTGCGCTAGATGTACCATAGGCTTACAAATCGTTTTGGATGCAACTGATGGAACTCCTAGGTGACGTGGGTCATGTGGAATCTCACTTCTTTCCGTTTGGAGACAATGTTAATGTCGGTGCAAGATAGGTACATGGGTTGCACTAGACGTACCATAGGCTCAACTGGAAGCTCATTTCGGCCTTTCGGACATGGTGCTAATCTTGACGCAAGAAAGGTGCACGGTTTGTGTCAAACATACCATTGGATCAGAAATCATTTTAGACGCACCCGATGGAACTCCTAGGTGATGTGGGTCATGTGGAATCTAACTTCATTCCGTTTGGAGACAGTGTTGGTGTCGGTTAGGTGACATGGGTCATGTGGAATCTCACTTCATTCTGTTTGGAGACAGTGTTAGTGTCGGTGCAAGATAGGTGCATGGTTTGTGCTAGATATACCATAGGCTTACAAATCGTTTTGGACGCAACCGATGGAACTCCTAGGTGATGTGGGTCATGTGGAATATTGCTTCTTTCTATTTGGAGAGAGTGTTGGTGTCGGTTAGGTGACGTGGGTCATGTGGAATGTCACTTCATTCCATTTGGAGACAGTGTTAGTGTCGTTGCAAGATGGATGCATGGTTTGCGCTAGATGTACCATAGGCTTACAAATCATTTTGGACGCAACCGATGGAACTCCTAGGTGACGTGGGTCATGTGGAATCTCGCTTCTTTCCGTTTGGAGACAGTGTTGGTGTCGGTTAGGTGACGTGGGTCATGTGGAATCTCACTTCATTCCATTTGGAAACAGTGTTAGTGTCGGTGCAAGATGGGTGCATGGTTTGCGCTAGATGTACCATAGGCTTACAAATCATTTTGGACGCACCCGATGGAACTCCTAGGTGACGTGGGTCATGTGGAATCTCGCTTCTTTCCATTTGGAGACTGTGTTGGTGTCGGTGCAAGATAGGTGCATGGTTTGCGCTAGACGTACCATAGGCTTATAAATCATTTTGCACACGCTCGATGGTACCACTAGGTGACAAGGCTCAAGTGGAAGCTCGTTTCGGACTTTCGTATATAGTGCTAATCTCGACGCAAGATAGGTGCACGGTTTGCGTGGAACGTACCATTGGCTCAGAAATCGTTTTGGACGCATCCGTTGGAAATCCTAGGTGATGTGGGTCATGTGGAATCTCACTTCTTTCCGTTTGGAGACAGTGTTAATGTCAGTGAAAGGTACATGGTTTGCACTAGACATACCATAGGCTCAACTGGAAGCTCGCTTTGGCCTTTCAGACATGGTGCTAATCTTGATGCAAGAAAGGTGCACAGTTTGCGTCAAACGTACCATTGGATCAGAAATCATTTTGGACGCACCTGATGGAACTCCTAGGTGATGTGGGTCATGTGGAATCTCACTTCATTCCGTTTGGAGACAATGTTAGTGTTGGTGCAAGATAGGTGCATGGTTTGCGCTAGATTACCATAGGCTTACAAATAGTTTTGGACGCAACCGATGGAACTCCTAGGTGACGTGAGTCATGTGGAATATCGCTTATTTCCGTTTAGAGACAGTGTTGGTGTCGGTGAGGTGACGTGGGTCATGTGGAATCTCACTTCATTCCGTTTGGAGATAGTGTTAGTGTCGGTGCAAGATGGGTGCATGGTTTGCGCTAGATATACCATAGGCTTACAAATCGTTTTGGACGCAACCGATGGAACTCCTAGGTGACTTGGGTCATGTGGAATATCACTTCTTTTCCGTTTGGAGATAGTGTTGGTGTCGGTTAGGTGACTTGGGTCATGTGGAATCTCACTTCATTCCGTTTGGAGACAGTGTTAGTGTCGGTGCAAGATGGGTGCATGGTTTGTGCTAGATGTACCATAGGCTTACAAATCATTTTGGACGCAACCGATGGAACTCCTAGGTGACGTGGGTCATGTGGAATCTCGCTTCTTTTTGTTTGGAGATAGTGTTGGTGTCGGTTGGGTAACGTGGGTCATGTGGAATCTCACTTCATTTCGTTTGGAGGCAGTGTTAGTGTCGGTGCAAGATGGGTGCATGGTTTGCGCTAGATGTACCATAGGCTTACAAATCATTTTGCACGCACCTGATGGAACTCCTAGGTGACGTGGGTCATGTGAAATCTCGCTTCTTTCCATTTGGAGACTGTGTTGGTGTCGGTGCAAGATAGGTGCATGGTTTGTGCTAGATGTACCATAGGCTTATAAATCATTTTGCACGCTCTCGATGGTACCACTAGGTGACGAGACTCAAGTGGGAGCTCATTTCGGACTTTCGGATATAGTGCTAATCTTGACACAAGATAGCTGCACGGTTTGCGTGCAATGTACCATTGGCTCAGAAATCATTTTGGACGCACCCGTTGGAACTCCTAGGTGTTGTGGGTCATGTGGAATCTCACTTCTTTCCGTTTGGAGACAATGTTAATGTTGCTGCAAGATAGGTACATGGGTTGCACTAGACATACCATAGGCTCAACTGGAAGCTCGTTTCGGCCTTTTGGACATGGTGCTAATCTTGACGCAAAAAAGGTGCACGGTTTGCGTCAAACGTACCATTGGATCAGAAATCATTTTAGACGCACCCGATGGAACTCCTAGGTGACGTGGGTCATGTGGAATCTCACTTCATTCCGTTTGGAGACAGTGTTAGTGTTGGTGCAAGATAGGTGCATGGTTTGCGCTCGATGTACCATAGGCATACAAATCGGTTTGGACGCAAATGAGGGCACTCCTAAGTGATGTGGGTCATGTGGAATATCGCTTCTTTCTGTTTGGAGATAGTTTTGGTGTCGGTTAGGTGACGTGGGTCATGTGGAATCTCACTTCATTCCGTTTGGAGACAGTGTTACTGTCGGTGCAAGATGGATGCATGGTTTGCTCTAGATGTACCATAGGCTTACAAATCATTTTGGACGCAACCGATGGAACTCCTAGGTGACGTGGGTCATGTGGAATATCGCTTCTTTCTATTTGGAGACAGTGCTGGTGTCGGTTAGGTGACGTGGGTCATGTGGAATCTCACTTCATTCCATTTGGAGACAGTGTTAGTGTCGGTGCAAGATGGGTGCATGGTTTGCGCTAGATGTACCATAGGCTTACAAATCATTTTGGACGCAACCGATGGAACTCCTAGGTGACGTGGGTCATGTGGAATCTCGCTTCTTTCTGTTTGGAGATAGTGTTGGTGTCGGTTGGGTGACGTGGGTCATGTGGAATCTCACTTCTTTCCGTTTGGAGACAGTGTTAGTGTCGGTGCAAGATGGGTGCATGGTTTGCGCTAGATGTACCATAGGCTTACAAATCGTTTTGGATGCAACCGATGGAACTCCTAGGTGACGTGGGTCATGTGGAATCTCACTTCTTTCCGTTTGGAGACAATGTTAATGTCGGTGCAAGATAGGTACATGGGTTGCACTAGACGTACCATAGGCTCAACTGGAAGCTCATTTCGGCCTTTCGGACATGGTGCTAATCTTGACGCAAGAAAGGTGCACGGTTTGCGTCAAACATACCATTGGATCGGAAATCATTTTAGACACACCCGATTGAACTCCTAGGTGATGTGGGTCATGTGGAATCTAACTTCATTCCGTTTGGAGACAGTGTTGGTGTCGGTTAGGTGACATGGGTCATGTGGAATCTCACTTCATTCTGTTTGGAGACAGTGTTAGTGTCGGTGCAAGATAGGTGCATGGTTTGTGCTAGATATACCATAGGCTTACAAATCGTTTTGGACGCAACCGATGGAACTCCTAGGTGATGTGGGTCATGTGGAATATTGCTTCTTTCTATTTGGAGAGAGTGTTGGTGTCGGTTAGGTGACGTGGGTCATGTGGAATGTCACTTCATTCCATTTGGAGACAGTGTTAGTGTCGGTGCAAGATGGGTGCATGGTTTGCGCTAGATGTACCATAGGCTTACAAATAATTTTGGACGCACCCGATGGAACTCCTAGGTGACGTGGGTCATGTGGAATCTCGCTTCTTTCCATTTGGAGACTGTGTTGGTGTCGGTGCAAGATAGGTGCATGGTTTGCGCTAGACGTACCATAGGCTTATAAAACGTTTTGCACACGCTCGATGGTACCACTAGGTGACGAGGCTCAAGTGGAAGCTCGTTTCGGACGTTCGTATATAGTGCTAATCTCGACGCAAGATAGGTGCACGGTTTGCATGGAACGTACCATTGGCTCAGAAATCGTTTTGGACGCATCCGTTGGAAATCCTAGGTGATGTGGGTCATGTGGAATCTCACTTCTTTCCGTTTGGAGACAGTGTTAATGTTAGTGAAAGGTACATGGTTTGCACTAGACATACCATAGGCTCAACTGGAAGCTCGCTTTGGCCTTTCAGACATGGTGCTAATCTTGACGCAAGAAAGGTGCACAGTTTGCGTCAAACGTACCATTGGATCAGAAATCATTTTGGACGCACCTGATGGAACTCCTAGGTGACGTGGGTCATGTGGAATCTCACTTCATTCCGTTTGGAGACAATGTTAGTGTTGGTGCAAGATAGGTGCATGGTTTGCGCTAGATTACCATAGGCTTACAAATAGTTTTGGACGCAACCGATGGAACTCCTAGGTGACGTGAGTCATGTGAAATATCGCTTATTTCCGTTTAGAGACAGTGTTGGTGTCGGTGAGGTGACGTGGGTCATGTGGAATCTCACTTCATTCCGTTTGGAGATAGTATTAGTGTCGGTGCAAGATGGGTGCATGGTTTGCGCTAGATATACCATAGGCTTACAAATCGTTTTGGACGCAACCGATGGAACTCCTAGGTGACTTGGGTCATGTGGAATATCACTTCTTTTCCGTTTGGAGATAGTGTTGGTGTCAGTTAGGTGACTTGGGTCATGTGGAATCTCACTTCATTCCGTTTGGAGACAGTGTTAGTGTCGGTGCAAGATGGGTGCATGGTTTGTGCTAGATGTACCATAGGCTTACAAATCATTTTGGACACAACCGATGGAACTCCTAGGTGACGTGGGTCATGTGGAATCTCGCTTCTTTTTGTTTGGAGATAGTGTTGGTGTCGGTTGGGTAACGTGGGTCATGTGGAATCTCACTTCATTTCGTTTGGAGGCAGTGTTAGTGTCGGTGCAAGATGGGTGCATGGTTTGCGCTAGATGTACCATAGGCTTACAAATCATTTTGCACGCACCTGATGGAACTCCTAGGTGACGTGGGTCATGTGAAATCTCGCTTCTTTCCATTTGGAGACTGTGTTGGTGTCGGTGCAAGATAGGTGCATGGTTTGTGCTAGATGTACCATAGGCTTATAAATCGTTTTGCATGCTCTCGATGGTACCACTAGGTGACGAGACTCAAGTGGGAGCTCATTTCGGACTTTCGGATATAGTGCTAATCTTGACACAAGATAGCTGCACGGTTTGCGTGCAATGTACCATTGGCTCAGAAATCATTTTGGACGCACCCGTTGGAACTCCTAGGTGTTGTGGGTCATGTGGAATCTCACTTCTTTCCGTTTGGAGACAATGTTAATGTTGGTGCAAGATAGGTACATGGGTTGCACTAGACATACCATAGGCTCAACTGGAAGCTCGTTTCGGCCTTTTGGACATGGTGCTAATCTTGACGCAAAAAAGGTGCACGGTTTGCGTCAAACGTACCATTGGATCAGAAATCATTTTAGACGCACCCGATGGAACTCCTAGGTGACGTGGGTCATGTGGAATCTCACTTCATTCCGTTTGGAGACAGTGTTAGTGTTGGTGCAAGATAGGTGCATGGTTTGCGCTAGATGTACCATAGGCATACAAATCGGTTTGGACGCAAATGAGGGAACTCCTAAGTGATGTGGGTCATGTGGAATGTCGCTTCTTTCTGTTTGGAGATAGTTTTGGTGTCGGTTAGGTGACGTGGGTCATGTGGAATCTCACTTCATTCTGTTTGGAGACAGTGTTAGTGTCGGTGCAAGATGGATGCATGGTTTGCTCTAGATGTACCATAGGCTTACAAATCATTTTGGACGCAACCGATGGAACTCCTAGGTGACGTGGGTCATGTGGAATGTCGCTTCTTTCTGTTTGGAGACAGTGCTGGTGTCGGTTAGGTGACGTGTGTCATGTGGAATCTCACTTCATTCCATTTGGAGACAGTGTTAGTGTCGGTGCAAGATGGGTGCATGGTTTGCGCTAGATGTACCATAGGCTTACAAATCATTTTGGACGCAACCGATGGAACTCCTAGGTGACGTGGGTCATGTGGAATCTCGCTTCTTTCTGTTTGGAGATAGTGTTGGTGTCGGTTGGGTGACGTGGGTCATGTGGAATCTCACTTCTTTCCGTTTGGAGACAGTGTTAGTGTCGGTGCAAGATGGGTGCTTGGTTTGCGCAGATGTACCATAGGCTTACAAATCGTTTTGGATGCAACCGATGGAACTCCTAGGTGACGTGGGTCATGTGGAATCTCACTTCTTTCCGTTTGGAGACAATGTTAATGTCGGTGCAAGATAGGTACATGGGTTGCACTAGACGTACCATAGGCTCAACTGGAAGCTCATTTCGGCCTTTCGGACATGGTGCTAATCTTGACGCAAGAAAGGTGCACGGTTTGCGTCAAACATACCATTGGATTGGAAATCATTTTAGACGCACCCGATTGAACTCCTAGGTGATGTGGGTCATGTGGAATCTAACTTCATTCCGTTTGGAGACAGTGTTGGTGTCGGTTAGGTGACATGGGTCATGTGGAATCTCACTTCATTCTGTTTGGAGACAGTGTTAGTGTCGGTGCAAGATAGGTGCATGGTTTGTGCTAGATATACCATAGGCTTACAAATCGTTTTGGACGCAACCGATGGAACTCCTAGGTGATGTGGGTCATGTGGAATATTGCTTCTTTCTATTTGGAGAGAGTGTTGGTGTCGGTTAGGTGACGTGGGTCATGTGGAATGTCACTTCATTCCATTTGGAGACAGTGTTAGTGTCGGTGCAAGATGGGTGCATGGTTTGCGCTAGATGTACCATAGGCTTACAAATAATTTTGGACGCACCCGATGGAACTCCTAGGTGACGTGGGTCATGTGGAATCTCGCTTCTTTCCATTTGGAGACTGTGTTGGTGTCGGTGCAAGATAGGTGCATGGTTTGCTCTAGACGTACCATAGGCTTATAAATCGTTTTGCACACGCTCGATGGTACCACTAGGTGACGAGGCTCAAGTGGAAGCTCGTTTCGTACTTTCGTATATAGTGCTAATCTCGACGCAAGATAGGTGCACGGTTTGCGTGGAACGTACCATTGGCTCAGAAATCATTTTGGACGCATCCGTTGGAAATCCTAGGTGATGTGGGTCATGTGGAATCTCACTTCTTTCCATTTGGAGACAGTGTTAATGTCAGTGAAAGGTACATGGTTTGCACTAGACATACCATAGGCTCAACTGGAAGCTCGCTTTGGCCTTTCAGACATGGTGCTAATCTTGACGCAAGAAAGGTGCACAGTTTGCATCAAACGTACCATTGGATCAGAAATCATTTTGGACGCACCTGATGGAACTCCTAGGTGACGTGGGTCATGTGGAATCTCACTTCATTCCGTTTGGAGACAATGTTAGTGTTGGTGCAAGATAGGTGCATGGTTTGCGCTAGATTACCATAGGCTTACAAATAGTTTTGGACGCAACCGATGGAACTCCTAGGTGACGTGAGTCATGTGGAATATCGCTTATTTCCATTTAGAGACAGTGTTGGTGTCGGTGAGGTGACGTGAGTCATGTGGAATCTCACTTCATTCCGTTTGGAGATAGTGTTAGTGTCGGTGCAAGATGGGAGCATGGTTTGCGCTAGATATACCATAGGCTTACAAATCGTTTTGGACGCAACCGATGGAACTCCTAGGTGACTTGGGTCATGTGGAATATCACTTCTTTCCGTTTGGAGATAGTGTTGGTGTCGGTTAGGTGACTTGGGTCATGTGGAATCTCACTTCATTCCGTTTGGAGACAGTGTTAGTGTCGGTGCAAGATGGGTGCATGGTTTGTGCTAGATGTACCATAGGCTTACAAATCATTTTGGACCCAACCGATGGAACTCCTAGGTGACGTGGGTCATGTGGAATCTCGCTTCTTTTTGTTTGGAGATAGTGTTGGTGTCGGTTGGGTAACGTGGGTCATGTGGAATCTCACTTCATTTTGTTTGGAGGCAGTGTTAGTGTCGGTGCAAGATGGGTGCATGGTTTGTGCTAGATGTACCATAGGCTTACAAATCATTTTGCACGCACCTGATGGAACTCCTAGGTGACGTGGGTCATGTGAAATCTCGCTTCTTTCCATTTGGAGACTGTGTTGGTGTCGGTGCAAGATAGGTGCATGGTTTGCGCTAGATGTACCATAGGCTTATAAATCGTTTTGCACGCTCTCGATGGTACCACTAGGTGACGAGACTCAAGTGGGAGCTCATTTCGGACTTTCGGATATAGTGCTAATCTTGACACAAGATAGCTGCACGGTTTGCGTGCAATGTACCATTGGCTCAGAAATCATTTTGGACGCACCCGTTGGAACTTCTACGTGTTGTGGGTCATGTGGAATCTCACTTCTTTCCGTTTGGAGACAATGTTAATGTTGGTGCAAGATAGGTACATGGGTTGCACTAGACGTACCATAGGCTCAACTGGAAGCTCATTTCGGCCTTTTGGACATGGTGCTAATCTTGACGCAAAAAAGGTGCACGGTTTGCGTCAAACGTACCATTGGATCAGAAATCATTTTAGACGCACCCGATGGAACTCCTAGGTGACGTGGGTCATGTGGAATCTCACTTCATTCCGTTTGGAGACAGTGTTAGTGTTGGTGCAAGATAGGTGCATGGTTTGCGCTAGATGTACCATAGGCATACAAATCGGTTTGGACGCAAATGAGGGAATTCCTAAGTGATGTGGGTCATGTGGAATATCGCTTCTTTCTATTTGGAGATAGTTTTGCTGTCGGTTAGGTGACGTGGGTCATGTGGAATCTCACTTCATTCTGTTTGGAGACAGTGTTAGTGTCGGTGCAAGATGGATGCATGGTTTGCTCTAGATGTACCATAGGCTTACAAATCATTTTGGACACAACCGATGGAACTCCTAGGTGACGTGGGTCATGTGGAATATCGCTTCTTTCTGTTTGGAGACAGTGCTGGTGTCGGCTAGGTGACGTGGGTCATGTGGAATCTCACTTCATTCCATTTGGAGACAGTGTTAGTGTCGGTGCAAGATGGGTGCATGGTTTGCGCTAGATGTACCATAGGCTTACAAATCATTTTGGACGCAACCGATGGAACTCCTAGGTGACGTGGGTCATGTGGAATCTCGCTTCTTTCTGTTTGGAGATAGTGTTGGTGTCGGTTGGGTGACGTGGGTCATGTGGAATCTCACTTCTTTCCGTTTGGAGACAGTGTTAGTGTCGGTGCAAGATGGGTGCATGGTTTGCGCTAGATGTACCATAGGCTTACAAATCGTTTTGGATGCAACCGATGGAACTCCTAGGTGACGTGGGTCATGTGGAATCTCACTTCTTTCCGTTTGGAGACAATGTTAATGTCGGTGCAAGATAGGTACATGGGTTGCACTAGACGTACCATAGGCTAAACTGGAAGCTCATTTCGGCCTTTCGGACATGGTGCTAATCTTGACGCAAGAAAGTTGCACGGTTTGTGTCAAACATACCATTGGATCAGAAATCATTTTAGACGCACCCGATGGAACTCCTAGGTGATGTGGGTCATGTGGAATCTAACTTCATTCCGTTTGGAGACAGTGTTGGTGTCGGTTAGGTGACATGGGTCATGTGGAATCTCACTTCATTCTATTTGGAGACAGTGTTAGTGTCGGTGCATGGTTTGTGCTAGATATACCATAGGCTTACAAATCGTTTTGGACGCAACCGATGGAACTCCTAGGTGATGTGGGTCATGTGGAATCTAACTTCATTCCGTTTGGAGACAGTGTTGGTGTCGGTTAGGTGACATGGGTCATGTGGAATCTCACTTCATTCTATTTGGAGACAGTGTTAGTGTCGGTGCAAGATAGGTGCATGGTTTGTGCTAGATATACCATAGGCTTACAAATCGTTTTGGACGCAACCGATGGAACTCCTAGGTGATGTGGGTCATGTGGAATATTGCTTCTTTCTATTTGGAGAGAGTGTTGGTGTCGGTTAGGTGACGTGGGTCATGTGGAATGTCACTTCATTCCATTTGGAGACAGTGTTAGTGTCGTTGCAAGATGGATGCATGGTTTGCGCTAGATGTACCATAGGCTTACAAATCATTTTGGACGCAACCGATGGAACTCCTAGGTGACGTGGGTCATGTGGAATATCGCTTCTTTCTGTTTGGAGACAGTGCTGGTGTCGGTTAGGTGACGTGGGTCATGTGGAATCTCACTTCATTCCATTTGGAGACAGTGTTAGTGTCGGTGCAAGATGGGTGCATGGTTTGCGCTAGATGTACCATAGGCTTACAAATCATTTTGGACGCAACCGATGGAACTCCTAGGTGACGTGGGTCATGTGGAATCTCGCTTCTTTCTGTTTGGAGATAGTGTTGGTGTCGGTTGGGTGACGTGGGTCATGTGGAATCTCACTTCTTTCCGTTTGGAGACAGTGTTAGTGTCGGTGCAAGATGGGTGCATGGTTTGCGCTAGATGTACCATAGGCTTACAAATCGTTTTGGATGCAACCGATGGAACTCCTAGGTGACGTGGGTCATGTGGAATCTCACTTCTTTCCGTTTGGAGACAATGTTAATGTCGGTGCAAGATAGGTACATGGGTTGCACTAGACGTACCATAGGCTCAACTGGAAGCTCATTTCAGCCTTTCGGACATGGTGCTAATCTTGACGCAAGAAAGGTGCACGGTTTGTGTCAAACATACCATTGGATCAGAAATCATTTTAGACGCACCCGATGGAACTCCTAGGTGATGTGGGTCATGTGGAATCTAACTTCATTCCGTTTGGAGACAGTGTTGGTGTCGGTTAGGTGACATGGGTCATGTGGAATCTCACTTCATTCTGTTTGGAGACAGTGTTAGTGTCGGTGCAAGATAGGTGCATGGTTTGTGCTAGATATACCATAGGCTTACAAATCATTTTGGACGCAACCGATGGAACTCCTAGGTGATGTGGGTCATGTGGAATATTGCTTCTTTCTATTTGGAGAGAGTGTTGGTGTCGGTTAGGTGACGTGGGTCATGTGGAATGTCACTTCATTCCATTTGGAGACAGTGTTAGTGTCGTTGCAAGATGGATGCATGGTTTGCGCTAGATGTACCATAGGCTTACAAATCATTTTGGACGCAACCGATGGAACTCCTAGGTGACGTGGGTCATGTGGAATCTCGCTTCTTTTCGTTTGGAGACAGTGTTGGTGTCGGTTAGGTGACGTGGGTCATGTGGAATCTCACTTCATTCCATTTGGAAACAGTGTTAGTGTCGGTGCAAGATGGGTGCATGGTTTGCGCTAGATGTACCATAGGCTTACAAATCATTTTGGACGCACCCGATGGAACTCCTAGGTGACGTGGGTCATGTGGAATCTCGCTTCTTTCCATTTGGAGACTGTGTTGGTGTCGGTGCAAGATAGGTGCATGGTTTGCGCTAGACGTACCATAGGCTTATAAATCATTTTGCACACGCTCGATGGTACCACTAGGTGACAAGGCTCAAGTGGAAGCTCGTTTCGGACTTTCGTATATAGTGCTAATCTCGACGCAAGATAGGTGCACGGTTTGCGTGGAACGTACCGTTGGCTCAGAAATCGTTTTGGACGCATCCGTTGGAAATCCTAGGTGATGTGGGTCATGTGGAATCTCACTTCTTTCCGTTTGGAGACAGTGTTAATGTCAGTGAAAGGTACATGGTTTGCACTAGACATACCATAGGCTCAACTGGAAGCTCGCTTTGGCCTTTCAGACATGGTGCTAATCTTGATGCAAGAAAGGTGCACAGTTTGCGTCAAACGTACCATTGGATCAGAAATCATTTTGGACGCACCTGATGGAACTCCTAGGTGACGTGGGTCATGTGGAATCTCACTTCATTCCGTTTGGAGACAATGTTAGTGTTGGTGCAAGATAGGTGCATGGTTTGCGCTAGATTACCATAGGCTTACAAATTGTTTTGGACGCAACCGATGGAACTCCTAGGTGACGTGAGTCATGTGGAATATCGCTTATTTCTGTTTAGAGACAGTGTTGGTGTCGGTGAGGTGACGTGGGTCATGTGGAATCTCACTTCATTCCGTTTGGAGATAGTGTTAGTGTCGGTGCAAGATGGGTGCATGGTTTGCGCTAGATATACCATAGGCTTACAAATCGTTTTGGACGCAACCGATGGAACTCCTAGGTGACTGGGGTCATGTGGAATATCACATCTTTCTGTTTGGAGATAGTGTTGGTGTCGGTTAGGTGACTTGGGTCATGTGGAATCTCACTTCATTCCGTTTGGAGACAGTGTTAGTGTCGGTGCAAGATGGGTGCATGGTTTGTGCTAAATGTACCATAGGCTTACAAATCATTTTGGACGCAACCGATGGAACTCCTAGGTGACGTGGGTCATGTGGAATCTCGCTTCTTTTTGTTTGGAGATAGTGTTGGTGTCGGTTGGGTGACGTGGGTCATGTGGAATCTCACTTCATTTCGTTTGGAGGCAGTGTTAGTGTCGGTGCAAGATGGGTGCATGGTTTGCGCTAGATGTACCATAGGCTTACAAATCATTTTGCACGCACCTGATGGAACTCCTAGGTGACGTGGGTCATGTGAAATCTCGCTTCTTTCCATTTGGAGACTGTGTTGGTGTCGGTGCAAGATAGGTGCATGGTTTGCGCTAGATGTACCATAGGCTTATAAATCATTTTACACGCTCTCGATGGTACCACTAGGTGACGAGACTCAAGTGGGAGCTCATTTCGGACTTTCGAATATAGTGCTAATCTTGACACAAGATAGCTGCACGGTTTGCGTGCAATGTACCATTGGCTCAGAAATCAGTTTGGACGCACCCGTTGGAACTCCTTGGTGTTGTGGGTCATGTGGAATCTCACTTCTTTCCGTTTGGAGACAATGTTAATGTTGGTGCAAGATATGTACATGGGTTGCACTAGACGTACCATAGGCTCAACTGGAAGCTCGTTTCGGCCTTTTGGACATGGTGCTAATCTTGACGCAAAAAAGGTGCACGGTTTGCGTCAAACGTACCATTGGATCAGAAATCATTTTAGACGCACCCAATGGAACTCCTAGGTGACATGGGTCATGTGGAATCTCACTTCATTCCGTTTGGAGACAGTGTTAGTGTTGGTGCAAGATAGGTGCATGGTTTGCGCTAGATGTACCATAGGCATACAAATCGGTTTGGACGCAAATGAGGGAACTCCTAAGTGATGTGGGTCATGTGGAATATCGCTTCTTTCTGTTTGGAGACAGTTTTGGTGTCGGTTAGGTGACATGGGTCATGTGGAATCTCACTTCATTCCGTTTGGAGACAGTGTTAGTGTCGGTGCAAGATAGATGCGTGGTTTCGCTCTAGATGTACCATAGGCTTACAAATCATTTTGGACGCAACCGATGGAACTCCTAGGTGACGTGGGTCATGTGGAATATCACTTCTTTCTGTTTGGAGACAGTGTTGGTGTCGGTTAGGTGACGTGGGTCATGTGGAATCTCACTTCATTCCATATGAAGACAGTGTTAGTGTCGGTGCAAGATGGGTGCATGGTTTGCGCTAGATGTACCATAGGCTTACAAATCATTTTGGACGCAACCGATGGAACTCCTAGGTGACGTGGGTCATGTGGAATCTTGCTTCTTTCCATATGGAGATAGTGTTGGTGTCGGTTAGGTGACGTGGGTCATGTGGAATCTCACTTCATTCCATTTGGAAACAGTGTTAGTGTCGGTGCAAGATGGGTGCATGGTTTGCGCTAGACGTACCATAGGCTTATAAATTGTTTTGGACGCACCCGATGGAACTCCTAGGTGACGTGGGTCATGTGGAATCTCGCTTCTTTCCATTTGGAGACTATGTTGGTGTCGGTGCAAGATAGGTGCATGGTTTGCGCTATATGTACCATAGGCTTATAAATCATTTTGCACGCGCTCGATGGTACCACTAGGTGACGAGGCTCAAGTGGAAGCTCATTGCAGACTTTCGGATATAGTGCTAATCTTGACGCAAGATAGGTGCATGGTTTGCACGGAACGTACCATTGGCTCAGAAATCATTTTAGACGCACCCGTTGGAACTCCTAGGTGATGTGGGTCATGTGGAATCTCACTTCTTTCCATTTGGAGACAGTGTTAATGTTAGTGAAAGATTGGTACATGGTTTGCACTAGACGTACCATAGGCTCAACTGGAAGCTCGTTTTGGCCTTTTAGACATGGTGCTAATCTTGACGCAAGAAAGGTGCACGGTTTGCGTCAAACGTACCATTGGATCAGAAATCATTTTGGACGCACCTGATGGAACTCCTAGGTGATGTGGGTCATGTGGAATCTCACTTAATTCTGTTTGGAGACAATTTTAGTGTTGGTGCAAGATAGGTGCATGGTTTGCGCTAGATTACCATAGGCTTACAAATTGTTTTGGACACAACCGATGGAACACCTAGCTGACGTGGGTCATGTGGAATATCGCTTGTTTCCATTTAGAGATAGTGTTGGTGTTAGTGAGGTGACGTGGGTCATGTGGAATCTCACTTCATTCCGTTTGGAGACAGTGTTAGTGTCGGTGCAAGATGGGTGCATGGTTTGCGCTAGATATACCATAGGCTTACAAATCATTTTGGACGCAACCGATGGAACTCCTAGGTGACTTGGGTCATGTGGAATATCACTTCTTTCCGTTTGGAGACAGTGTTGGTGTCGGTTAGGTGACGTGGGTCATGTGGAATCTCACTTCATTCCGTTTGGAGATAGTGTTAGTGTCGGTGCAATATGAGTGCATGGTTTGCGCTAGATGTACCATAGGCTTACAAATCATTTTGGACGCAACCGATGGAACTCCTAGGTGACATGGGTCATGTGGAATATCGCTTGTTTCTGTTTTGAGATAGTGTTAGTGTCGGTGCAAGATGAGTGCATGGTTTGCGCTAGATGTACCATAGGCTTACAAATAATTTTGGACGCACCCGATGGAACTCCTAGGTGACGTGGGTGATGTGGAATCTCGCTTCTTTCCATTTGGAGACTGTGTTGGTGTCGGTGCAAGATAGGTGCATGGTTTGCGCTAGACGTACCATAGGCTTATAAATCATTTTGCACGCGCTTGATGGTACCACTAGGTGACGAGGCTCAAGTGGAAGCTCATTTTGGACTTTCGTATATAGTGCTAATCTCAACGCAAGATAGGTGAACGGTTTGCGTGGAACGTACCATTGGCTCAGAAATTGTTTTGGACACACCCGTTGGAAATCCTAGGTGATGTGGGTCATGTGGAATCTCACTTCTTTCCGTTTAGAGAATGTGTTAATATCAGTGAAAGGTACATGGTTTGCACTAGACATACCATAGGCTCAACTGGAAGCTCATTTTGGCCTTTTAGACATGGTGCTAATCTTGATGCAAGAAAGGTGCATAGTTTGCGTCAAACGTACCATTGGATCAGAAATCATTTTGGATGCACCTGATGGAACTCCTAGGTGACGCGGGTCATGTGGAATCTCACTTCATTCCGTTTGGAGACAATGTTAGTGTTGGTGCAAGATAGGTGCATGGTTTGCGCTAGATGTACCATAGGCTTACAAATCGTTTTGGACGCAACCGATGGAACTCCTAGGTGACGTGAGTCATGTGGAATATCGCTTATTTTTGTTTAGAGACAGTGTTGGTGTCGGTGAGGTGACGTGGGTCATGTGGAATCTCACTTCATTCCGTTTGGAGACAGTGTTAGTGTCGGTGCAAGATGGGTGTATGGTTTGCACTAGATATACCATAGGCTTACAAATCGTTTTGGACGCAACCGATGGAACTCCTAGGTGACTTGGGTCATGTGGAATATAACTTCTTTCCATTTGGAGACAGTGTTGGTGTCGGTTAGGTGATGTGGGTCATGTGGAATCTCACTTCATTCCGTTTGGAGATAGTGTTAGTGTCGGTGCAAGATGGGTGCATGGTTTGCGCTAGATGTACCATAGGCTTACAAATCATTTTGGACGCAACCGATGGAACTCCTAGGTGACGTGGGTCATGTGGAATCTTGCTTCTTTTTGTTTGGAGATAGTGTTGGTGTCGGTTGGGTGACGTGGGTCATGTGGAATCTCACTTCATTCCGTTTGGAGGCAGTGTTTGTGTCGGTGCAAGATGGGTGCATCGTTTGCGCTAGATGTACCATAGGCTTACAAATCATTTTGCACGCACCTGATAGAACTCCTAGGTGATGTGGGTCAAGTGAAATCTTGCTTCTTTCCATTTGGAGACTGTGTTGGTGTCGGTGCAAGATAGGTGCATGGTTTGCGCTAGATGTACCATAGGCTTATAAATCGTTTTGCACGCTCTCGATGGTACCACTAGGTGACGAGACTCAAGTGGGAGCTCATTTTGGACTTTCGGATATAGTGCTAATCTTGACGCAAGATAGCTGCACGGTTTGCGTGCAATGTACCATTGGCTCAGAAATCGTTTTGGACGCACCCGTTGGAACTCCTAGGTGTTGTGGGTCATGTGGAATCTCACTTCTTTCCGTTAGGAGACAATGTTAATGTCGGTGCAAGATAGGTACATGGGTTGCACTAGACGTACCATAGGCTCAACTGGAAGCTCGTTTCGGCCTTTCGGACATGGTGCTAATCTTGACACAAAAAAGGTGCACGGTTTGCGTCAAACGTACCATTGGATCGGAAATCATTTTAGACGCACCCGATGGAACTCCTAGGTGACATGGGTCTTGTGGAATCTCACTTCATTCTGTTTGGAGACAGTGTTAGTGTTGGTGCAAGATAGGTGCATGGTTTGCGCTAGATGTACCATAGGCATACAAATCGGTTTGGACGCAAACGAGGGAACTCCTAAGTGATGTGGGTCATGTGGAATATCGCTTCTTTCTGTTTGGAGACAGTGTTGGTGTCGGTTAGGTGACGTGGGTCATGTGGAATCTCACCTCATTCCGTTTGGAGACAGTGTTAGTGTCGGTGCAAGATGGATGCATGGTTTGCTCTAGATGTACCATAGGCTTACAAATCATTTTGGACGCAACCGATGGAACTCCTAGGTGACGTGGGTCATGTGGAATATCGCTTCTTTCTATTTGGAGACAATGCTGGTGTCAGTTAGGTGACGTGGGTCATGTGGAATCTCACTTCATTCCATATGAAGACAGTGTTAGTGTCGGTGCAAGATGGGTGCATGGTTTGCGCTACATGTACCATAGGCTTACAAATCATTTTGGACGCAACCGATGGAACCCCTAGATTACGTGGGTCATGTGGAATCTCACTTCATTCCATATGAAGACAGTTTTAGTGTCGGTGCAAGATGGGTGCATGGTTTGCGCTAGATGTACCATAGGCTTACAAATCATTTTGGACGCAACCGATGGAACTCCTAGGTGACGTGGGTCATGTGGAATATTGCTTCTTTCTATTTGGAGAGAGTGTTGGTGTTGGTTAGGTGACGTGGGTCATGTGGAATGTCACTTCATTCCATTTGGAGACAATGTTAGTGTCGTTGCAAGATGGATGCATGGTTTGCGCTAGATGTACCATAGGCTTACAAATCATTTTGGACGCAACCAATGGAACTCCTAGGTGATGTGGGTCATGTGGAATCTCGCTTCTTTCCATTTGGAGACAGTGTTGGTGTCGATTAGGTGACGTGGGTCATGTGGAATCTCACTTCATTCCATTTGGAAACAGTGTTAGTGTCGGTGCAAGATGGGTGCATGGTTTGCGCTAGACGTACCATAGGCTTATAAATTGTTTTGGACGCACCCGATGGAACTCCTAGGTGACGTGGGTCATGTGGAATCTCGCTTCTTTTCATTTGGTGACTCTGTTGGTGTCGGTGCATGGTTTGCGCTAGATGTACCATAGGCTTATAAATCGTTTTGCACGCGCTCGATGGTACCACTAGGTGACGAGGCTCAAGTGGAAGCTCGTTTCGGACTTTTGGATATAGTGCTAATCTCGACGCAAGATAGGTGCATGGTTTGCGTGGAGCGTACCATTGGCTCAGAAATCATTTTGGACGCACCCGTTGGAACTCCTAGGTGATGTGGGTCATGTGGAATCTCACTTCTTTACGTTTGGAGATAGTGTTAATGTCAGAGAAAGATAGGTACATGGTTTGCACTAGACGTACCATAGGCTCAACTGGAAGCTCGTTTTGGCCTTTCAGACATGGTGCTAATCTTGACGCAAGAAAGGTGCACGGTTTGCGTCAAACGTACCATTGGATCAGAAATCATTTTGGACGCACCTGATGGAACTCCTAGGTGACGTGGGTCATGTGGAATCTCACTTAATTCTGTTTGGAGACAATTTTAGTGTCGGTGCAAGATAGGTGCATGGTTTGCCCTAGATTACCATAGGCTTACAAATCATTTTGGACGCAACCGATGGAACTCCTAGGTGACGTGGGTCATGTGGAATCTCGCTTCTTTCTGTTTGGAGACAGTGTTGGTGTCGGTTGGGTGACGTGGGTCATGTGGAATCTCACTTCTTTCCGTTTGGAGACAGTGTTAGTGTCGGTGCAAGATGGGTGCATGGTTTGCGCTAGATGTACCATAGGCTTACAAATCGTTTTGGATGCAACCGATGGAACTCCTAGGTGACGTGGGTCATGTGGAATCTCACTTCTTTCCGTTTGGAGACAATGTTAATGTCGGTGCAAGATAGGTACATGGGTTGCACTAGACGTACCATAGGCTCAACTGGAAGCTCATTTCGGCCTTTTGGACATGGTGCTAATCTTGACGCAAGAAAGGTGCACGGTTTGCGTCAAATGTACCATTGGATTGGAAATCATTTTAGACGCACCTGATGGAACTCCTAGGTGATGTGGGTCATGTGGAATCTAACTTCATTCCATTTGGAGACAGTGTTGGTGTCGGTTAGGTGACATGGGTCATGTGGAATCTCACTTCATTCTGTTTGGGGACAGTGTTAGTGTCGGTGCAAGATGGGTGCATGGTTTGTGCTAGATATACCATAGGCTTACAAATCGTTTTGGACGCAACCGATGGAACTCCTAGGTGACGTGGGTCATGTGGAATCTCGCTTCTTTCTATTTGGAGACAGTGTTGGTGTCGTTAGGTGACGTGGGTCACATGGAATCTCTCTTCATTCCATTTGGAGATATTGTTAGTGTCGGTGCAAGATGGGTGCATGGTTTGCGCTAGATGTACCATAGGCTTACAAATCATTTTGGACGCAACCGATGGAACTCCTAGGTGACGTGGGTCATGTGGAATCTCGCTTCTTTCCATTTGGAGACAGTGTTGGTGTCGGTTGGGTGACGTGGGTCATGTGGAATCTCACTTCTTTCCATTTGGAGACAGTGTTAGTGTCGGTGCAAGATGGGTGCATGGTTTGCGCTAGATGTACCATAGGCTTACAAATCATTTTGGATGCGACCGATGGAACTCCTAGGTGACGTGGGTCATGTGGAATCTCACTTCTTTCCGTTTGGAGACAATGTTAATGTCGGTGCAAGATAGGTACATGGGTTGCACTAGACGTACCATAGGCTCAACTGGAAGCTCATTTCGGCCTTTTGGACATGGTGCTAATCTTGACGCAAGAAAGGTGCACGGTTTGCGTCAAATGTACCATTGGATTGGAAATCATTTTAGACGCACCTGATGGAACTCCTAGGTGATGTGGGTCATGTGGAATCTAACTTCATTCGATTTGGAGACAGTGTTGGTGTCGGTTGGGTGACGTGGGTCATGTGGAATCTCACTTCTTTCCATTTGGAGACAGTGTTAGTGTCGGTGCAAGATGGGTGCATGGTTTGCGCTAGATGTACCATAGCCTTACAAATCATTTTGGACGCAACCGATGGAACTCCTAGGTGACGTGGGTCATGTGGAATCTCGCTTCTTTCCGTTTGGAGACAGTGTTGGTGTCGGTTGGGTGACGTGGGTCATGTGGAATCTCACTTCTTTCCATTTGGAGACAGTGTTAGTGTCGGTGCAAGATGGGTGCATGGTTTGCGCTAGATGTACCATAGGCTTACAAATCATTTTGGATGCGACCGATGGAACTCCTAGGTGACGTGGGTCATGTGGAATCTCACTTCTTTTCGTTTGGAGACAATGTTAATGTCGGTGCAAGATAGGTACATGGGTTGCACTAGACGTACCATAGGCTCAATTGGAAGCTCATTTCGGCCTTTCGAACTTGGTGCTAATCTTGACGCAAGAAAGGTGCATGGTTTGCGTCAAACGTACCATTGGATCGGAAATCATTTTAGACGCACCCGATGGAACTCCTAGGTGATGTGGGTCATGTGGAATCTAACTTCATTCCATTTGGAGACAGTGTTAGTGTTGGTGCAAGATAGGTGTGTGGTTTGCGCTAGATGTACCATAGGCATACAAATCGGTTTGGACGCAACCAATGGAACTCCTAGGAGATGTGGGTCATGTGGAATATCGCTTCTTTCTGTTTGGAGACATTGTTGGTGTCGGTTAGGTGACATGGGTCATGTGGAATTTCACTTCATTCTGTTTGGAGACAGTGTTAGTGTCGGTGCAAGATGGGTGCATGGTTTGTGCTAGATATACCATAGGCTTACAAATCGTTTTGGACGCAACCGATGGACCTCCTAGGTGACGTGGGTCATGTGGAATATTGCTTCTTTCTATTTGGAGAGAGTGTTGGTGTCGGTTAGGTGACGTGGGTCATGTGGAATGTCACTTCATTCCATTTGGAGAGAGTGTTAGTGTCGTTGCAAGATGGATGCATGGTTTGCGCTAGATGTACCATAGGCTTACAAATCATTTTGGACGCAACCAATGGAACTCCTAGGTGACGTGGGTCATGTGGAATCTGGCTTCTTTCCGTTTGGAGACAGTGTTGGTGTCGGTTAGGTCACGTGGGTCATGTGGAATCTCACTTCATTCCATTTGGAAACAGTGTTAGTGTCGGTGCAAGATGGGTGCATGGTTTGCGCTAGATGTACCATAGGCTTTCAAATAATTTTGGACACACCTAATGGAACTCCTAGGTGACGTGGGTCATGTGGAATCTCGCTTCTTTCCATTTGGAGACTGTGTTGGTGTCGATGCAAGATAGGTGCATGGTTTGCGCTAGACGTACCATAGGCTTATAAATCGTTTTGCACGCGATCGATGGTACCACTGGGTGACCAGGCTCAAGTGGAAGCTCGTTTCGGACTTTCATATATAGTGCTAATCTCGATGCAAGATAGGTGCACGGTTTGCGTGGAACGTACCATTAGCTCAAAAATCGTTTTGGACGCACCTGTTGGAAATCCTATGTGATGTGGGTCATGTGGAATCTCACTTCTTTCCGTTTGGAGACAGAGTTAATGTCAGTGAAAGATAGGTACATGGTTTGCACTAGATGTACCATAGGCTCAACTGGAAGCTCGTTTTGGCCTTTCGGACATAGTGCTAATCTTGATGCAAGAAAGGTGCACGGTTTGCGTCAAACGTACCAATGGATCAGAAATCATTTTGGACGCACCTGATGGAACTCCTAGGTGACGAGGGTCATGTGGAATCTCACTTCATTCCGTTTGGAGACAATGTTAGTGTTGTTGCAAGATAGGTGCATGGTTTGTGCTAGATGTACCATAGGCTTACAAATTGTTTTGGACGCAACCGATGGAACTCCTAGGTGACGTGGGTAATGTGGAATATCATTTCTTTCCGTTTAGAGATAGTGTTGGTGTCGGTTAGGTGACGTGGGTCATGTGGAATCTCAATTCATTCTGTTTGAAGACAGTGTTAGTGTCGGTGCAAGATGGGTGCATGGTTTACGCTAGATATACCATAGGCTTACAAATCATTTTGGACGCAACCGATGAAACTCCTAGGTGACTTGGGTCATGTGGAATATCACTTCTTTCCGTTTGGAGACAGTGTTGGTGTCGGTTAGGTGACGTGGGTCATGTGGAATCTCACTTCATTCTGTTTGGAGATAGTGTTAGTGTCGGTGCAAGATGAGTGCATGGTTTGCGCTAGATGTACCATAGGCTTACAAATCATTTTGGACGCAACCGATGGAACTCCTATGTGACGTGGGTCATGTGGAGTATCGCTTCTTTCTGTTTGGAGACAGTGTTGGTGTCGGTTAGGTGACGTGGGTCACATGGAATCTCTCTTCATTCCATTTGGAGATAGTGTTAGTGTCGGTGCAAGATGGGTGCATGGTTTGCGCTAGATGTACCATAGGCTTACAAATCATTTTGGACGCAACCGATGGAACTCCTAGGTGACGTGGGTCATGTGGAATCTCGCTTCTTTCCGTTTGGAGACAGTGTTGGTGTCGGTTGGGTGACGTGGGTCATGTGGAATCTCACTTCTTTCCATTTGGAGACAGTGTTAGTGTCGGTGCAAGATGGGTGCATGGTTTGCGCTAGATGTACCATAGGCTTACAAATCATTTTGGATGCGACCGATGGAACTCCTAGGTGACGTGGGTCATGTGGAATCTCACTTCTTTCCGTTTGGAGACAATGTTAATGTCGGTGCAAGATAGGTACATGGGTTGCACTAGACGTACCATAGGCTCAATTGGAAGCTCATTTCGGCCTTTCGAACTTGGTGCTAATCTTGACGCAAGAAAGGTGCATGGTTTGCGTCAAACGTACCATTGGATCGGAAATCATTTTAGACGCACCCGATGGAACTCCTAGGTGATGTGGGTCATGTGGAATCTAACTTCATTCCGTTTGGAGACAGTGTTAGTGTTGGTGCAAGATAGGTGCGTGGTTTGCGCTAGATGTACCATAGGCATACAAATCGGTTTGGACGCAACCAATGGAACTCCTAGGAGATGTGGGTCATGTGGAATATCGCTTCTTTCTGTTTGGAGACAGTGTTGGTGTCGGTTAGGTGACATGGGTCATGTGGAATTTCACTTCATTCTGTTTGGAGACAGTGTTAGTGTCGGTGCAAGATGGGTGCATGGTTTGCGCTAGATATACCATAGGCTTACAAATCGTTTTGGACGCAACCGATGGACCTCCTAGGTGACGTGGGTCATGTGGAATATTGCTTCTTTCTATTTGGAGAGAGTGTTGGTGTCGGTTAGGTGACGTGGGTCATGTGGAATGTCACTTCATTCCATTTGGAGAGAGTGTTAGTGTCGTTGCAAGATGGATGCATGGTTTGCGCTAGATGTACCATAGGCTTACAAATCATTTTGGACGCAACCGATGGAACTCCTAGGTGACATGGGTCATGTGGAATCTCGCTTCTTTCTGTTTGGAGACAGTGTTGGTGTCGGTTAGGTGACGTGGGTCATGTGGAATCTGACTTCATTCCATTTGGAAACAGTGTTAGTGTCGGTGCAAGATGGGTGCATGGTTTACGCTAGGTGTACCATAGGCTTACAAATCATTTTGGACGCACCTAATGGAACTCCTAGGTGACGTGGGTCATGTGGAATCTCGCTTCTTTCCATTTGGATACTGTGTTGGTGTCGATACAAGATAGGTGCATGGTTTGCGCTAGACATACCATAGGCTTATAAATCATTTTGCACGCGCTCGATGGTACCACTAGGTGACGAGGCTCAAGTGGAAGCTCATTTCGGACTTTCATATATAGTGCTAATCTCGATGCAAGATAGGTGCACGGTTTGCGTGGAACGTACCATTAGCTCAAAAATCATTTTGGACGCACCCGTTGGAAATCCTATGTGATGTGGGTCATGTGGAATCTCACTTCTTTCCGTTTAGAGACAGAGTTAATGTCAGTGAAAGATAGGTACATGGTTTGCACTAGATGTACCATAGGCTCAACTAGAAGCTCATTTTGGCCTTTCGGACATAGTGCTAATCTTGATGCAAGAAAGGTGCACAGTTTGCGTCAAACGTACCAATGGATCAGAAATCATTTTGGACGCACCTGATGGAACTCCTAGGTGACGAGGGTCATGTGGAATCTCACTTCATTCCGTTTGGAGACAATGTTAGTGTTGGTGCAAGATAGGTGCATGGTTTGCGCTAGATGTACCATAGGCTTACAAATCGTTTTGGACGCAACCGATGGAACTCCTAGGTGACGTGGGTCATGTGGAATATCGTTTCTTTCCGTTTAGAGATAGTGTTGGTGTCGGTTAGGTGACGTGGGTCATGTGGAATCACAATTCATTCTGTTTGAAGATAGTGTTAGTGTCGGTGCAAGATGGGTGCATGGTTTACGCTAGATATACCATAGGCTTACAAATCATTTTGGACGCAACCGATGGAACTCCTAGGTGACTTGGGTCATGTGGAATATCACTTCTTTTCGTTTGGAGACAGTGTTGGTGTCGGTTAGGTGACGTGGGTCATGTGGAATCTCACTTCATTCTGTTTGGAGATAGTGTTAGTGTCGGTGCAAGATGAGTGCATGGTTTGCGCTAGATGTACCATAGGCTTACAAATCATTTTGGACGCAACCGATGGAACTCCTATGTGACGTGGGTCATGTGGAATATCACTTCTTTCTGTTTGGAGACAGTGTTGGTGTCGGTTAGGTGACGTGGGTCACATGGAATCTCTCTTCATTCCATTTGGAGATAGTGTTAGTGTCGGTGCAAGATGGGTGCATGGTTTGCGCTAGATGTACCATAGGCTTACAAATCATTTTGGACGCAACCGATGGAACTCCTAGGTGACGTGGGTCATGTGGAATCTCGCTTCTTTCCGTTTGGAGACAGTGTTGGTGTCGGTTGGGTGACGTGGGTCATGTGGAATCTCACTTCTTTCCATTTGGAGACAGTGTTAGTGTCGGTGCAAGATGGGTGCATGGTTTGCGCTAGATGTACCATAGGCTTACAAATCATTTTGGATGCGACCGATGGAACTCCTAGGTGACGTGGGTCATGTGGAATCTCACTTCTTTCCGTTTGGAGACAATGTTAATGTCGGTGCAAGATAGGTACATGGGTTGCACTAGACGTACCATAGGCTCAATTGGAAGCTCATTTCGGCCTTTCGAACTTGGTGCTAATCTTGACGCAAGAAAGGTGCATGGTTTTGCGTCAAACGTACCATTGGATCGGAAATCATTTTAGACGCACCCGATGGAACTCCTAGGTGATGTGGGTCATGTGGAATCTAACTTCATTCCGTTTGGAGACAGTGTTAGTGTTGGTGCAAGATAGGTGCGTGGTTTGCGCTAGATGTACCATAGGCATACAAATCGGTTTGGACGCAACCAATGGAACTCCTAGGAGATGTGGGTCATGTGGAATATCGCTTCTTTCTGTTTGGAGACAGTGTTGGTGTCGGTTAGGTGACATGGGTCATGTGGAATTTCACTTCAATCTGTTTGGAGACAGTGTTAGTTACGGTGCAAGATGGGTGCATGGTTTGCGCTAGATATACCATAGGCTTACAAATCGTTTTGGACGCAACCGATGGACCTCCTAGGTGACGTGGGTCATGTGGAATATTGCTTCTTTCTATTTGGAGAGAGTGTTGGTGTCGGTTAGGTGACGTGGGTCATGTGGAATGTCACTTCATTCCATTTGGAGAGAGTGTTAGTGTCGTTGCAAGATGGATGCATGGTTTGCGCTAGATGTACCATAGGCTTACAAATCATTTTGGACGCAACCGATGGAACTCCTAGGTGACATGGGTCATGTGGAATCTCGCTTCTTTCTGTTTGGAGACAGTGTTGGTGTCGGTTAGGTGACATGGGTCATGTGGAATCTGACTTCATTCCATTTGGAAACAGTGTTAGTGTCGGTGCAAGATGGGTGCATGGTTTATGCTAGGTGTACCATAGGCTTACAAATCATTTGGACGCACCTAATGGAACTCCTAGGTGACGTGGGTCATGTGGAATCTCGCTTCTTTCCATTTGGATACTGTGTTGGTGTCGATGCAAGATAGGTGCATGGTTTGCGCTAGACATACCATAGGCTTATAAATCGTTTTGCACGCGCTCGATGGTACCACTAGGTGACGAGGCTCAAGTGGAAGCTCATTTCGGACTTTCATATATAGTGCTAATCTCGATGCAAGATAGGTGCACGGTTTGCGTGGAACGTACCATTAGCTCAAAAATCATTTTGGACGCACCCGTTGGAAATCCTATGTGATGTGGGTCATGTGGAATCTCACTTCTTTCCGTTTAGAGACAGAGTTAATGTCTGTGAAAGATAGGTACATGGTTTGCACTAGACGTACCATAGGCTCAACTAGAAGCTCGTTTTGGCCTTTCGGACATAGTGCTAATCTTGATGCAAGAAAGGTGCACAGTTTGCGTCAAACGTACCAATGGATCAGAAATCATTTTGGACGCACCTGATGGAACTCCTAGGTGACGAGGGTCATGTGGAATCTCACTTCATTCCGTTTGGAGACAATGTTAGTGTTGGTGCAAGATAGGTGCATGGTTTGCGCTAGATGTACCATAGGCTTACAAATCGTTTTGGACGCAACCGATGGAACTCCTAGGTGACGTGGGTCATGTGGAATATTGTTTCTTTCCGTTTAGAGATAGTGTTGGTGTCGGTTAGGTGACGTGGGTCATGTGGAATCACAATTCATTCTGTTTGAAGATAGTGTTAGTGTCGGTGCAAGATGGGTGCATGGTTTACGCTAGATATACCATAGGCTTACAAATCATTTTGGACGCAACCGATGGAACTCCTAGGTGACGTGGGTCATGTGGAATCTCGCTTCTTTCCGTTTGGAGACAGTGTTGGTGTCGGTTAGGTGACGTGGGTCATGTGGAATCTCACTTCATTCTGTTTGGAGATAGTGTTAGTGTCGGTGCAAGATGAGTGCATGGTTTGCGCTAGATGTACCATAGGCTTACAAATCATTTTGGACGCAACCGATGGAACTCCTATGTGACATGGGTCATGTGGAATATCGCTTCTTTCTGTTTGGAGACAGTGTTGGTGTCGGTTAGGTGACGTGGGTCACATGGAATCTCTCTTCATTCCATTTGGAGATAGTGTTAGTGTCGGTGCAAGATGGGTGCATGGTTTGCGCTAGATGTACCATAGGCTTACAAATCATTTTGGACGCAACCGATGGAACTCCTAGGTGACGTGGGTCATGTGGAATCTCGCTTCTTTCCGTTTGGAGACAGTGTTGGTGTCGGTTGGGTGACGTGGGTCATGTGGAATCTCACTTCTTTCCATTTGGAGACAGTGTTAGTGTCGGTGCAAGATGGGTGCATGGTTTGCGCTAGATGTACCATAGGCTTACAAATCATTTTGGATGCGACCGATGGAACTCCTAGGTGACGTGGGTCATGTGGAATCTCACTTCTTTCCGTTTGGAGACAATGTTAATGTCGGTGCAAGATAGGTACATGGGTTGCACTAGACGTACCATAGGCTCAATTGGAAGCTCATTTCGGCCTTTCGAACTTGGTGCTAATCTTGACGCAAGAAAGGTGCATGGTTTGCGTCAAACGTACCATTGGATCGGAAATCATTTTAGACGCACCCGATGGAACTCCTAGGTGATGTGGGTCATGTGGAATCTAACTTCATTCCGTTTGGAGACAGTGTTAGTGTTGGTGCAAGATAGGTGCGTGGTTTGCGCTAGATGTACCATAGGCATACAAATCGGTTTGGACGCAACCAATGGAACTCCTAGGAGATGTGGGTCATGTGGAATATCGCTTCTTTCTGTTTGGAGACAGTGTTGGTGTCGGTTAGGTGACATGGGTCATGTGGAATTTCACTTCATTCTGTTTGGAGACAGTGTTAGTGTCGGTGCAAGATGGGTGCATGGTTTGCGCTAGATATACCATAGGCTTACAAATCGTTTTGGACGCAACCGATGGACCTCCTAGGTGACGTGGGTCATGTGGAATATTGCTTCTTTCTATTTGGAGAGAGTGTTGGTGTCGGTTAGGTGACGTGGGTCATGTGGAATGTCACTTCATTCCATTTGGAGAGAGTGTTAGTGTCGTTGCAAGATGGATGCATGGTTTGCGCTAGATGTACCATAGGCTTACAAATCATTTTGGACGCAACCGATGGAACTCCTAGGTGACATGGGTCATGTGGAATCTCGCTTCTTTCTGTTTGGAGACAGTGTTGGTGTCGGTTAGGTGACGTGGGTCATGTGGAATCTGACTTCATTCCATTTGGAAACAGTGTTAGTGTCGGTGCAAGATGGGTGCATGGTTTATGCTAGGTGTACCATAGGCTTACAAATCATTTTGGACGCACCTAATGGAACTCCTAGGTGACGTGGGTCATGTGGAATCTCGCTTCTTTCCATTTGGATACTGTGTTGGTGTCGATACAAGATAGGTGCATGGTTTGCGCTAGACATACCATAGGCTTATAAATCGTTTTGCACGCGCTCGATGGTACCACTAGGTGACGAGGCTCAAGTGGAAGCTCATTTCGGACTTTCATATATAGTGCTAATCTCGATGCAAGATAGGTGCACGGTTTGCGTGGAACGTACCATTAGCTCAAAAATCATTTTGGACGCACCCGTTGGAAATCCTATGTGATGTGGGTCATGTGGAATCTCACTTCTTTCCGTTTAGAGACAGAGTTAATGTCAGTGAAAGATAGGTACATGGTTTGCACTAGACGTACCATAGGCTCAATTGGAAGCTCGTTTTGGCCTTTCGGACATGGTGCTAATCTGGATGCAAGAAAGGTGCACGGTTTGCATCAAACGTACCAATGGATCAGAAATCATTTTGGATGCAAGATGGATGCATGGTTTGCGCTAGATGTACCATAGGCTTACAAATCGTTTTGGACGCAACCGATGGAACTCCTAGGTGACGTGGGTCATGTGGAATCTCGCTTCTTTTCGTTTGGAGACAGTGTTGGTGTCAGTTAGGTGACGTGGGTCATGTGGAATCTCACTCCATTCCGTTTGGAGACAGTGTTAGTGTCGGTGCAAGATGAGTGCATGGTTTGCGCTAGATATACCATAGGCTTACAAATCATTTTGGGCGCAATCGATGGAACTCCTAGGTGACGTGGGTCATGTGGAATCTCGCTTCTTTCCATTTGGAGAATGTGTTGGTGTCGGTTGGGTGACGTGGGTCATGTGGAATCTCACTTCATTCCGTTTGGAGACAGTGTTAGTGTCGCTGCATGATGGGTGCATGGTTTGCGCTAGATGTACCATAGGCTAACAAATCGTTTTGGACGCACTCGATGTAACTCCTAGGTGACGTGGGTCATGTGGAATCTCGCTTCTTTCCATGTGGTGACTGTGTTAGTGTCGGTACAAGATAGGTGCATGGTTTGCGCTAGATGTACCATAGGCTTCTAAATTGTTTTGCACGCGCTCGATGGTACCACTAGGTGACGAGGCTCAAGTGGAAGCTTGTTTTGGACTTTCATATATAGTGCTAATCTCGATGCAAGATAGGTGCATGGTTTGCGTGGAACGTACCATTAGCTCAAAAATCATTTTGGACGCACCCGTTGGAAATCCTATGTGATGTGGGTCATGTGGAATCTCACTTCTTTCCGTTTGGAGACAGAGTTAATGTTAGTGAAAGATAGGTACATGGTTTGCACTAGATGTACCATAGGCTCAACTAGAAGCTCGTTTTGGCCTTTCGGACATAGTGCTAATCTTGATGCAAGAAAGGTGCACAGTTTGCGTCAAACGTACCAATGGATCAGAAATCATTTTGGACGCACCTGATGGAACTCCTAGGTGACGAGGGTCATGTGGAATCTCACTTCATTCCGTTTGGAGACAATGTTAGTGTTGGTGCAAGATAGGTGCATGGTTTGCGCTAGATGTACCATAGGCTTACAAATCATTTTGGACGCAACCGATGGAACTCCTAGGTGATGTGGGTCATGTGAATATCGTTTCTTTCCGTTTAGAGATAGTGTTGGTGTCGGTTAGGTGACGTGGGTCATGTGGAATCACAATTCATTCTGTTTGAAGACAGTGTTAGTGTCGGTGCAAGATGGGTGCATGGTTTACGCTAGATATACCATAGGCTTACAAATCATTTTGGACGCAACCGATGGAACTCCTAGGTGACTTGGGTCATGTGGAATATCACTTCTTTCCGTTTGGAGATAGTGTTGGTGTCGGTTAGGTGACGTGGGTCATGTGGAATCTCACTTCATTCCGTTTGGAGATAGTGTTAGTGTCGGTGCAAGATGAGTGCATGGTTTGCGCTAGATGTACCATAGGCTTACAAATCATTTTGGACGCAACTGATGGAACTCCTATGTGACGTGGGTCATGTGGAATATCGCTTCTTTCTGTTTGGAGACAGTGTTGGTGTCGGTTAGGTGACATGGGTCACGTGGAATCTCTCTTCATTCCATTTGGAGATAGTGTTAGTGTCGGTGCAAGATGGGTGCATGGTTTGCGCTAGATGTACCATAGGCTTACAAATCATTTTGGACGCAACCGATGGAACTCCTAGGTGATGTGGGTCATGTGGAATCTCGCTTCTTTCCGTTTGGAGACAGTGTTGGTGTCGGTTGGGTGACGTGGGTCTTGTGGAATCTCACTTCTTTCTGTTTGGAGACAGTGTTAGTGTCGGTGCAAGATGGGTGCGTGGTTTGCGCTAGATGTACCATAGGCTTACAAATCGTTTTGGACGCACTCGATGTAACTCCTAGGTGACGTGGGTCATGTGGAATCTCGCTTCTTTCCATTTGGTGACTGTGTTAGTGGCGGTACAAGATAGGTGCATGGTTTGCGCTAGATGTACCATAGGCTTCTAAATTGTTTTGCACGCTCTCGATGGTACCACTAGGTGACAAGGCTCAAGTGGAAGCTCATTTCGGACTTTCAGATATAGTGCTAATCTTGACGCAAGATAGGTGCACGGTTTGCGTGCAATGTACCATTGGCTCAGAAATCATTTTGGACGCACCCGTTGGAACTCCTAGGTGCTGTGGGTCATGTGGAATCTCACTTCTTTCCGTTTGGAGACAATGTTAATGTCGGTGCAAGATAGGTACATGGGTTGCACTAGACGTACCATAGGTTCAATTGGAAGCTCGTTTCGGCCTTTCGGACTTGGTGCTAATCTTGACGCAAGAAAGGTGCATGGTTTGCGTCAAACGTACCATTGGATCGGAAATCATTTTAGACGCACCCAATGGAACTCCTAGGTGATGTGGGTCATGTGGAATCTAACTTCATTCTGTTTGGAGACAGTGTTAGTGTTGGTGCAAGATAGGTGCGTGGTTTGCGCTAGATGTACCATAGGCATACAAATCGGTTTGGACGCAACCAATGGAACTCCTAGGAGATGTGGGTCATGTGGAATATCGCTCCTTTCTGTTTGGAGACAGTGTTGGTGTCGGTTAGGTGACATGGGTCATGTGGAATCTCACTTCATTCTGTTTGGAGATAGTGTTAGTGTCGGTGCAAGATGGGTGCATGGTTTGCGCTAGATATACCATAGGCTTACAAATCGTTTTGGACGCAACCGATGGAACTCCTAGGTGACGTGGGTCATGTGGAATATTGCTTCTTTCTATTTGGAGAGAGTGTTGGTGTCGGTTAGGTGACGTGGGTCATGTGGAATGTCACTTCATTCCATTTGGAGAGAGTGTTAGTGTCGTTGCAAGATGGATGCATGGTTTGCGCTAGATGTACCATAGGCTTACAAATCATTTTGGACGCAACCGATGGAACTCCTAGGTGACGTGGGTCATGTGGAATCTCGCTTCTTTCCGTTTGGAGACATTGTTGGTGTCGGTTAGGTGACGTGGGTCTTGTGGAATCTGACTTCATTCCATTTGGAAACAGTGTTAGTGTCGGTGCAAGATGGGTGCATGGTTTGCGCTAGGTGTACCATAGGCTTACAAATCATTTTGGATGCACCTGATGGAACTCCTAGGTGACGTGGGTCATGTGGAATCTCGCTTCTTTCGATTTGGAGACTGTGTTGGTGTCTGTGCAAGATAGGTGCATGGTTTGCGCTAGACGTACCATAGGCTTATAAATCATTTTGCACGCGCTCGATGGTACCACTAGGTGACGAGGCTCAAGTGGAAGCTCGTTTCGGACTTTTGGATATAGTGCTAATCTTGATGCAAGATAGGTGCACGATTTGCGTGGAACGTACCATTGGCTCAAAAATTGTTTTGGACGCACCCGTTGGAAATCCTATGTGATGTGGGTCATGTGGAATCTCACTTCTTTCCGTTTGGAGACAGTGTTAATGTCAGTGAAAGATAGGTACATGGTTTGCACTAGACGTACCATAGGCTCAATTGGAAGCTCGTTTTGGCCTTTCGGACATGGTGCTAATCTTGATGCAAGAAAGGTGCACGGCTTGCATCAAACGTACCAATGGATTAGAAATCATTTTGGATGCAAGATGGATGCATGGTTTGCGCTAGATGTACCATAGGCTTACAAATCATTTTGGACGCAACCGATGGAACTCCTAGGTGACGTGGGTCATGTGGAATCTCGCTTCTTTCCGTTTGGAGACAGTGTTGGTGTCGGTTAGGTGACGTGGGTCATGTGGAATCTCACTCCATTCCGTTTGGAGATAGTGTTAGTGTCGGTGCAAGATGAGTGCATGGTTTGCGCTAGATATACCATAGGCTTACAAATCATTTTGGGCGCAATCGATGGAACTCCTAGGTGACGTGGGTCATGTGGAATATCGCTTCTTTCTATTTGGAGACAGTGTTGGTGTTGGTTAGGTGACGTGGGTCATGTGGAATCTCACTTCATTCCATTTGGAGACAGTGTTAGTGTCGGTGCAAGATGGGTGCATGGTTTGCGCTAGATGTACCATAGGCTTACAAATCATTTTGGACGCAACCGATGGAACTCCTAGGTGACGTGGGTCATGTGGAATCTCGCTTCTTTCCATTTGGAGAATGTGTTGGTGTCGGTTGGGTGACGTGGGTCATGTGGAATCTCACTTCATTCTGTTTGGAGACAGTGTTAGTGTCGCTGCATGATGGGTGCATGGTTTGCGCTAGATGTACCATAGGCTTACAAATCGTTTTGGACGCACTCGATGTAACTCCTAGGTGACGTGGGTCATGTGGAATCTCGCTTCTTTCCATTTGGTGACTGTGTTAGTGTCGGTACAAGATAGGCGCATGGTTTGCGCTAGATGTACCATAGGCTTCTAAATCGTTTTGCACGCGCTCGATGGTACCACTAGGTGACAAGGCTCGAGTGGAAGCTCATTTCGGACTTTCGGATATAGTGCTAATCTTGACGCAAGATAGGTGCACGGTTTGCGTGCAATGTACCATTGGCTTAGAAATCATTTTGGACGCACCCGTTGGAACTCCTAGGTGCTGTGGGTCATGTGGAATCTCACTTCTTTCCGTTTGGAGACAATGTTAATGTCGGTGCAAGATAGGTACATGGGTTGCACTAGACGTACCATAGGTTCAATTGGAAGCTCGTTTCGGCCTTTCGGACTTGGGGCTAATCTTGACGCAAGAAAGGTGCATGGTTTGCGTCAAACGTACCATTGGATCGGAAATCATTTTAGACGCACCCGATGGAACTCCTAGGTGATGTGGGTCATGTGGAATCTAACTTCATTCTGTTTGGAGACAGTGTTAGTGTTGGTGCAAGATAGGTGCGTGGTTTGCGCTAGATGTACCATAGGCATACAAATCGGTTTGGACGCAACCAATGGAACTCCTAGGAGATGTGGGTCATGTGGAATATCGCTCCTTTCTGTTTGGAGACAGTGTTGGTGTCGGTTAGGTGACATGGGTCATGTGGAATCTGACTTCATTCTGTTTGGAGATAGTGTTAGTGTCGGTGCAAGATGGGTGCATGGTTTGCGCTAGATATACCATAGGCTTACAAATCGTTTTGGACGCAACCGATGGAACTCCTAGGTGACGTGGGTCATGTGGAATATTGCTTCTTTCTATTTGGAGAGAGTGTTGGTGTCGGTTAGGTGACGTGGGTCATGTGGAATGTCACTTCATTCCATTTGGAGAGAGTGTTAGTGTCGTTGCAAGATGGATGCATGGTTTGCGCTAGATGTACCATAGGCTTACAAATCATTTTGGACGCAACCGATGGAACTCCTAGGTGACGTGGGTCATGTGGAATCTCGCTTCTTTCCGTTTGGAGACATTGTTGGTGTCGGTTAGGTGACGTGGGTCATGTGGAATCTGACTTCATTCCATTTGGAAACAGTGTTAGTGTCGGTGCAAGATGGGTGCATGGTTTGCGCTAGGTGTACCATAGGCTTACAAATCATTTTGGACGCACCTGATGGAACTCCTAGGTGACGTGGGTCATGTGGAATCTCGCTTCTTTCCATTTGGAGACTGTGTTGGTGTCTGTGCAAGATAGGTGCATGGTTTGCGCTAGACGTACCATAGGCTTATAAATCATTTTGCACGCGCTCGATGGTACCACTAGGTGACGAGGCTCAAGTGGAAGCTCGTTTCGGACTTTTGGATATAGTGCTAATCTTGATGCAAGATAGGTGCACGATTTGCGTGGAACGTACGATTGGCTCAAAAATTGTTTTGGACGCACCCGTTGGAAATCCTATGTGATGTGGGTCATGTGGAATCTCACTTCTTTCCGTTTGGAGACAGTGTTAATGTCAGTGAAAGATAGGTACATGGTTTGCACTAGACGTACCATAGGCTCAATTGGAAGCTCGTTTTGGCCTTTCGGACATGGTGCTAATCTTGATGCAAGAAAGGTGTGGGCTTGCATCAAACGTACCAATGGATCAGAAATCATTTTGGATGCAAGATGGATGCATGGTTTGCGCTAGATGTACCATAGGCTTACAAATCATTTTGGACGCAACCGATGGAACTCCTAGGTGACGTGGGTCATGTGGAATCTCGCTTCTTTCCGTTTGGAGACAGTGTTGGTGTCGGTTAGGTGACGTGGGTCATGTGGAATCTCACTCCATTCCGTTTTGAGACAGTGTTAGTGTCGGTGCAAGATGAGTGCATGGTTTGCACTAGATATACCATAGGCTTACAAATCATTTTGGGCGCAATCGATGGAACTCCTAGGTGACGTGGGTCTTGTGGAATATCGCTTCTTTCTGTTTGGAGACAGTGTTGGTGTTGGTTAGGTGACGTGGGTCATGTGGAATCTCACTTCATTCCATTTGGAGACAGTGTTAGTGTCGGTGCAAGATGGGTGCATGGTTTGCGCTAGATGTACCATAGGCTTACAAATCATTTTGGACGCAACCGATGGAACTCCTAGGTGACGTGGGTCATGTGGAATCTCGCTTCTTTCCATTTGGAGAATGTGTTGGTGTCGGTTGGGTGACGTGGGTCATGTGGAATCTCACTTCATTCTGTTTGGAGACAGTGTTAGTGTCGCTGCATGATGGGTGCATGGTTTGCGCTAGATGTACCATAGGCTTACAAATCGTTTTGGACGCACTCGATGTAACTCCTAGGTGACGTGGGTCATGTGGAATCTCGCTTCTTTCCATTTGGTGACTGTGTTAGAGTCGGTACAAGATAGGTGCATGGTTTGCGCTAGATGTACCATAGGCTTCTAAATCGTTTTGCACGCGCTCGATGGTACCACTAGGTGACAAGGCTCAAGTGGAAGCTCATTTCGGACTTTCGGATATAGTGCTAATCTTGACGCAAGATAGGTGCACGGTTTGCGTGCAATGTACCATTGGCTCAGAAATCATTTTGGACGCACCCGTTGGAACTCCTAGGTGCTGTGGGTCATGTGGAATCTCACTTCTTTCCGTTTGGAGACAATGTTAATGTCGGTGCAAGATAGGTACATGGGTTGCACTAGACGTACCATAGGTTCAATTGGAAGCTCGTTTCGGCCTTTCGGACTTGGTGCTAATCTTGACGCAAGAAAGGTGCATGGTTTGCGTCAAACGTACCATTGGATCGGAAATCATTTTAGACGCACCCGATGGAACTCCTAGGTGATGTGGGTCATGTGGAATCTAACTTCATTCTGTTTGGAGACAGTGTTAGTGTTGGAGCAAGATAGGTGCGTGGTTTGCGCTAGATGTACCATAGGCATACAAATCGGTTTGGACGCAACCAATGGAACTCCTAGGAGATGTGGGTCATGTGGAATATCACTCCTTTCTGTTTGGAGACAGTGTTGGTGTCGGTTAGGTGACATGGGTCATGTGGAATCTCACTTCATTCTGTTTGGAGATAGTGTTAGTGTCGGTGCAAGATGGGTGCATGGTTTGCGCTAGATATACCATTGGCTTACAAATCGTTTTGGACGCAACCGATGGAACTCCTAGGTGACGTGGGTCATGTGGAATATTGCTTCTTTCTATTTGGAGAGAGTGTTGGTGTCGGTTAGGTGACGTGGGTCATGTGGAATGTCACTTCATTCCATTTGGAGAGAGTGTTAGTGTCGTTGCAAGATGGATGCATGGTTTGCGCTAGATGTACCATAGGCTTACAAATCATTTTGGACGCAACCGATGGAACTCCTAGGTGACGTGGGTCATGTGGAATCTCGCTTCTTTCCGTTTGGAGACATTGTTGGTGTCGGTTAGGTGACGTGGGTCATGTGGAATCTGACTTCATTCCATTTGGAAACAGTGTTAGTGTCGGTGCAAGATGGGTGCATGGTTTGCGCTAGGTGTACCATAGGCTTACAAATCATTTTGGACGCACCTGATGGAACTCCTAGGTGACGTGGGCCATGTGGAATCTCGCTTCTTTCCATTTGGAGACTGTGTTGGTGTCTGTGCAAGATAGGTGCATGGTTTGCGCTAGACGTACCATAGGCTTATAAATCATTTTGCACGCGCTCGATGGTACCACTAGGTGACGAGGCTCAAGTGGAAGCTCGTTTCGGACTTTTGGATATAGTGCTAATCTTGATGCAAGATAGGTGCACGATTTGCGTGGAACGTATGATTGGCTCAAAAATTGTTTTGGACGCACCCGTTGGAAATCCTATGTGATGTGGGTCATGTGGAATCTCACTTCTTTCCGTTTGGAGACAGTGTTAATGTCAGTGAAAGATAGGTACATGGTTTGCACTAGACGTACCATAGGCTCAATTGGAAGCTCGTTTTGGCCTTTCGGACATGGTGCTAATCTTGATGCAAGAAAGGTGCACGGCTTGCATCAAACGTACCAATGGATCAGAAATCATTTTGGATGCAAGATGGATGCATGGTTTGCGCTAGATGTACCATAGGCTTACAAATCATTTTGGACGCAACCGATGGAACTCCTAGGTGACGTGGGTCATGTGGAATCTCGCTTCTTTCCGTTTGGAGACAGTGTTGGTGTCGGTTAGGTGACGTGGGTCATGTGGAATCTCACTCCATTCCGTTTGGAGACAGTGTTAGTGTCGGTGCAAGATGAGTGCATGGTTTGCGCTAGATATACCATAGGCTTACAAATCATTTTGGGCGCAATCGATGGAACTCCTAGGTGACGTGGGTCATGTGGAATATCGCTTCTTTCTGTTTGGAGACAGTGTTGGTGTTGGTTAGGTGACGTGGGTCATGTGGAATCTCACTTCATTCCATTTGGAGACAGTGTTAGTGTCGGTGCAAGATGGGTGCATGGTTTGCGCTAGATGTACCATAGGCTTACAAATCATTTTGGACGCAACCGATGGAACTCCTAGGTGACGTGGGTCATGTGGAATCTCGCTTCTTTCCATTTGGAGAATGTGTTGGTGTCGGTTGGGTGACGTGGGTCATGTGGAATCTCACTTCATTCTGTTTGGAGACAGTGTTAGTGTCGCTGCATGATGGGTGCATGGTTTGCGCTAGATGTACCATAGGCTTACAATTCGTTTTGGACACACTCGATGTAACTCCTAGGTGACGTGGGTCATGTGGAATCTCGCTTCTTTCCATTTGGTGACTGTGTTAGTGTCGGTACAAGATAGGTGCATGGTTTGCGCTAGATGTACCATAGGCTTCTAAATCGTTTTGCACGCGCTCCATGGTACCACTAGGTGACAAGGCTCAAGTGGAAGCTCATTTCGGACTTTCGGATATAGTGCTAATCTTGACGCAAGATAGGTGCACGGTTTGCGTGCAATGTACCATTGGCTCAGAAATCATTTTGGACGCACCCGTTGGAACTCCTAGGTGCTGTGGGTCATGTGGAATCTCACTTCTTTCCTGTTTGGAGACAATGTTAATGTCGGTGCAAGATAGGTACATGGGTTGCACTAGACGTACCATAGGTTCAATTGGAAGCTCGTTTTGGCCTTTTGGACTTGGTGCTAATCTTGACGCAAGAAAGGTGCATGGTTTGCGTCAAACGTACCATTGGATCGGAAATCATTTTAGACGCACCCGATGGAACTCCTAGGTGATGTGGGTCATATGGAATCTAACTTCATTCCGTTTGGAGACAGTGTTAGTGTTGGTGCAAGATAGGTGCGTGGTTTGCGCTACATGTACCATAGGCATACAAATTGGTTTGGACGCAACCAATGGAACTCCTAGGAGATGTGGGTCATGTGGAATATCGCTCCTTTCTGTTTGGAGACAGTGTTGGTGTCGGTTAGGTGACATGGGTCATGTGGAATCTCACTTCATTCTGTTTGGAGATAGTGTTAGTGTCGGTGCAAGATGGGTGCATGGTTTGCGCTAGATATACCATAGGCTTACAAATCATTTTGGACGCAACCGATGGAACTCCTAGGTGACGTGGGTCATGTGGAATATTGCTTCTTTCTATTTGGAGAGAGTGTTGGTGTCGGTTAGGTGACGTGGGTCATGTGGAATGTCACTTCATTCCATTTGGAGAGAGTGTTAGTGTCGTTGCAAGATGGATGCATGGTTTGCGCTAGATGTACCATAGGCTTACAAATCATTTTGGACGCAACCGATGGAACTCCTAGGTGACATGGGTCATGTGGAATCTCGCTTCTTTCCATTTGGAGACATTGTTCAGTGTCGTTTAGGTGACGTGGGTCATGTGGAATCTGACTTCATTCCATTTGGAAACAGTGTTAGTGTCGGTGCAAGATGGGTGCATGGTTTGCGCTAGGTGTACCATAGGCTTACAAATCATTTTGGATGCACCTGATGGAACTCCTAGGTGACGTGGGTCATGTGGAATCTCGCTTCTTTCCATTTGGAGACTGTGTTGGTGTCTGTGCAAGATAGGTGCATGGTTTGCGCTAGACGTACCATAGGCTTATAAATCATTTTGCACGCGCTCGATGGTACCACTAGGTGACGAGGCTCAAGTGGAAGCTCGTTTCGGACTTTTGGATATAGTGCTAATCTTGATGCAAGATAGGTGCACGATTTGCGTGGAACGTACCATTGGCTCAAAAATTGTTTTGGACGCACCCGTTGGAAATCCTATGTGATGTGGGTCATGTGGAATCTCACTTCTTTCCGTTTGGAGACTAGTGTTAATGTCAGTGAAAGATAGGTACATGGTTTGCACTAGACGTACCATAGGCTCAATTGGAAGCTCGTTTTGGCCTTTCGGACATGGTGCTAATCTTGATGCAAGAAAGGTGCACGGTTTGCATCAAACGTACCAATGGATCAGAAATCATTTTGGATGCAAGATGGATGCATGGTTTGCGCTAGATGTACCATAGGCTTACAAATCGTTTTGGACGCAACCGATGGAACTCCTAGGTGACGTGGGTCATGTGGAATCTCGCTTCTTTCCGTTTGGAGATAGTGTTGGTGTCGGTTAGGTGACGTGGGTCATGTGGAATCTCACTCCATTCCGTTTGGAGACAGTGTTAGTGTCGGTGCAAGACGAGTGCATGGTTTGCGCTAGATATACCATAGGCTTACAAATCATTTTGGGCGCAATCGATGGAACTCCTAGGTGACGTGGGTCATGTGGAATATCGCTTCTTTCTGTTTGGAGACAGTGTTGGTGTTGGTTAGGTGACGTGGGTCATGTGGAATCTCACTTCATTCCATTTGGAGACAGTGTTAGTGTCGGTGCAAGATGGGTGCATGGTTTGCGCTAGATGTACCATAGGCTTACAAATCATTTTGGACGCAACCGATGGAACTCCTAGGTGACGTGGGTCATGTGGAATCTCGCTTCTTTCCATTTGGAGAATGTGTTGGTGTCGGTTGGGTGACGTGGGTCATGTGGAATCTCACTTCATTCCGTTTGGAGACAGTGTTAGTGTCGCTGCATGATGGCTGCATGGTTTGCGCTAGATGTACTATAGGCTTACAAATCGTTTTGGACGCACTCGATGTAACTCCTAGGTGACGTGGGTCATGTGGAATCTCGCTTCTTTCCATTTGGTGACTGTGTTAGTGTCGGTACAAGATAGGTGCATGGTTTGCACTAGATGTACCATAGGCTTCTAAATCGTTTTGCACGCGCTCGATGGTACCACTAGGTGACAAGGCTCAAGTGGAAGCTCATTTCAGACTTTCGGATATAGTGCTAATCTTGACGCAAGATAGGTGCACGGTTTGCGTGCAATGTACCATTGGCTCAGAAATCATTTTGGACGCACCCGTTGGAACTCCTAGGTGCTGTGGGTCATGTGGAATCTCACTTCTTTCCGTTTGGAGACAATGTTAATGTCGGTGCAAGATAGGTACATGGGTTGCACTAGACGTACCATAGGCTCAACTGGAAGCTCATTTCGGCCTTTCGAACATGGTGCTAATCTTGACGCAAAAAAGGTGCACGGTTTGCGTCAAACGTACCATTGGATCAGAAATCATTTTAGACGCACCCGATGGAACTCCTAGGTGACGTGGGTCATGTGGAATCTCACTTCATTCCGTTTGGAGACAGTGTTAGTGTTGGTGCAAGATAGGTGCATGGTTTGCGCTAGATGTACCATAGGCATACAAATCGGTTTGGACGCAACCGATGGAACTCCTAGGTGATGTGGGTCACGTGGAATATCGCTTCTTTCTGTTTGGAGACAGTGTTGGTGTCGGTTAGGTGACATGGGTCATGTGGAATCTCACTTCATTCTGTTTGGAGATAGTGTTAGTGTCGGTGCAAGATGGATGCATGGTTTGCTCTAGATGTACCATAGGCTTACAAATCATTTTGGACGCAACCGATGGAACTCCTAGGTGACATTGGTCATGTGGAATATCACTTCTTTCTGTTTGCAGACAGTGTTGGTGTCAGTTAGGCGACGTGGGTCATGTGGAATCTCACTTCATTCCATTTGAAGACAGTGTTAGGTTCGGTGCAAGATGGGTGCATGGTTTGCGCTAGATGTACCATAGGCTTACAAATCATTTTGGATGCAACCGATGAAACTCCTAGGTGACGTGGGTCATGTGGAATCTCGCTTCTTTCCGTTTGGAGACAGTGTTGGTGTCGGTTAGGTGACGTGGGTCATGTGGAATCTCACTTCATTCCATTTGGAAACAGTGTTAGTGTCGGTGCAAGATGGGTGCACGGTTTGCGCTAGATGTACCATAGGCTTATAATTCGTTTTGGACGCACCCTATGGAACTCCTAGGTGACGTGGGTCATGTGGAATCTCGCTTCTTTCCATTTGGAGACTGTGTTGGTGTCAGTGCAAGATAGGTGTATGGTTTGCGCTAGACGTACCATAGGCTCAAGTGGAAGCTCGTTTCAGACTTTTCGGATATAGTGCTAATCTCGACACAAGATAGGTGCTTGGTTTGAGTGGAATGTACCATTGGCTCAGAAATCATTTTGGACGCACCCGTTGGAACTCCTAGGTGCTGTGGGTCATGTGGAATCTCACTTCTTTCCATTTGGAGACAATGTTAATGTCGGTGTAAGATAGGTACATGGGTTGCACTAGACGTACCATAGGCTCAACTGGAAGCTCGTTTTGGCCTTTCAGACATGGTGCTAATCTTGACGCAAAAAAGGTGCACGGTTTGCGTCAAACGTACCATTAGATCGGAAATCATTTTAGACGCACCCGATGGAACTCCTAGGTGACGTGGGTCGTGTGGAATCTCACTTCATTCCGTTTAGAGACAGTGTTAGTGTTGGTGCAAGATAGGTGCATGGTTTGCGCTAGATGTACCATAGGCATACAAATCGGATTGGACGCAACCAATGGAACTCCTAGGTGACGTGGGTCATGTGGAATATTGCTTCTTTCTATTTGGAGAGAGTGTTGGCGTCGGTTAGGTGACGTGGGTCATGTGGAATGTCACTTCATTCCATTTGGAGAGAGTGTTAGTGTCGTTGCAAGATGGATGCATGGTTTGCGCTAGATGTACCATAGGCTTACAAACCATTTTGGATGCAACCGATGGAACTCCTAGGTGACGTGGGTCATGTGGAATATCACTTCTTTCTGTTTGGAGACAGTGTTGGTGTCGGTTAGGTGACGTGGGTCATGTGGAATCTCACTTCATTCCATTTGAAGACAGTGTTAGGTTCGGTGCAAGATGGGTGCATGGTTTGTGCTAGATGTACCATAGGCTTACAAATCATTTTGGACGCAACCGATGGAACTCCTAGGTGACATGGGTCATGTGGAATCTTGCTTCTTTCCGTTTGGAGACAGTGTTGGTGTCGGTTAGGTGACGTGGGTCTTGTGGAATCTCACTTCTTTCCGTTTGGAGATAGTGTTGGTGTCGGTTAGGTGACGTGGGTCATGTGGAATCTCACTTCATTCCATTTGGAAACTGTGTTAGTGTCGGTGCAAGATGGGTGCATGGTTTGCGCTAGATGTACCATAGGAATCATTTTGGACGCACCTGATGGAACTCCTAGGTGACGTGGGTCATGTGGAATCTCGCTTCTTTCCATTTGGAGACTGTGTTGGTGTCGGTGCAACATAGGTGCATGGTTTGCGCTAGATGTACCATAGGCTTATAAATCATTTTGCACGTGCTCGATGGTACCACTAGGTGACGAGGCTCAAGTGGAAGCTTGTTTCGGACTTTCGGATATAGTTCTAATATCGACGCAAGATAGGTACATGGTGCTAACCTTGACGCAAGAAAGGTGCATGGTTTGCGTCAAACATACCATTGAATTAGAAATCATTTTAGACGCACCCGATGGAACTTCTAGGTGACGTGGGTCATGTGGAATCTCACTTCATTCCATTTGGAGACAGTGTTAGTGTTGGTGGAAGATAGGTGCCTGGTTTGCGCTAGATGTACCATAGGCTTACAAATCGGTTTGGACGCAACCGATGGAACTCCTAGGTGATGTGGGTCATGTGGAATATCGCTTCTTTCCGTTTGGAGACAGTGTTGGTGTCGGTTAGGTGACATGGGTCGTGTGGAATCTCACTTCATTCTGTTTGGAGACAGTGTTAGTGTCGGTGCAAGATGGGTGCATGGTTTGCGCTAGATGTACCATTGGCTTACGAATCATTTTACCGATGGAACTCCTAGGTGACGTGGGTCATGTGGAATATCGCTTCTTTCTATTTGGAGACAGTGTTGGTGTCAGTTAGGTGACGTGGGTCATGTGGAATCTCACTTTGTTCCGTTTGGAGACAGTGTTAGTGCCGGTGCAAGATGGGTGCATGGTTTGCGCTAGATGTACCATAGGCTTACAAATCATTTTGGACGCAACTGATGGAACTCCTAGGTGATGTGGGTCATGTGGAATATCACTTCTTTCCGTTTGGAGATAGTGTTGGTGTCGGTTAGGTGACATGGGTCATGTGGAATCTCACTTCATTCCGTTTGGAAACAGTGTTAGTGTCGGTGCAAGATGAGTGCATGGTTTATGCTAGATGTACCATAGGCTTTACAAATCATTTTGGACGCAACCGATGGAACTCCTAGGTGACGTGGGTCATGTGGAATATCGCTTCTTTCTATTTGGAGACAGTGTTAGTGTCGGTTAGGTGATGTGGGTCATGTGGAATCTCACTTCATTCCATTTGGAGACAGTGTTAGTGTCGGTGCAAGATGGGTGCATGGTTTATGCTAGATGTACCATAGGCTTACAAATCATTTTGCATGTAACCGATGGAACTCCTAGGTGACGTGGGTCATGTGGAATCTCGCTTCTTTCCATTTGGAAACAGCGTTGGTGTCGGTTAGGTAACGTGGGTCATGTGGAATCTCACTTCTTTCTGTTTGGAGACATTGTTAATGTCAGTGCAAGATAGGTACATGGGTTGCACTAGATGTACCATAGGCTCAACTGGAAGCTCGTTTCGGCCTTTCGAACATGGTGCTAATCTTGGCGCAAGAAAGGTGCACGGTTTGCGTCAAACGTACCATTGGATCAGAAATCATTTTAGACGCACCCAATGGAACTCCTAGGTGACGTGGGTAATGTGGAATCTCACTTCATTCCGTTTGGAGACAGTGTTAGTGTTGGTGCAAGATAGGTGCATGGTTTGCGCTAGATGTACCATAGGCTTACAAATCAGTTTCGATGCAACCGATGGAACTCCTAGGTGATGTGGGTCATGTGGAATATCGCTTCTTTCCATTTGGAGACAGTGTTGGTGTCGGTTAGGTGACGTGGATCATGTGGAATCTCACTTCATTCCGTTTGGAGACAGTGTTAGTGTCGGTGCAAGATGGGTGCATGGTTTGCGCTAGATGTACCATAGGCTTACAAATCATTTTGGATGCACCCGATGGAACTCCTAGGTGACGTGGGTCATGTGGAATCTCGCTTCTTTCTGTTTGGAGACAGTGTTGGTGTTGGTTAGGTGACGTGGGTCATGTGGAATCTCACTTCATTCCATTTGGAAATAGTGTTAGTGTCGGTGCAAGATGGGTGCATGGTTTGCGCTAGATGTACCATAGGAATCATTTTGGACGCACCTGATGGAACTCCTAGGTGACGTGGGTCATGTGGAATCTCACTTCTTTCCATTTGGAGACTGTGTTGGTGTCGGTGCAAGATAGGTGCATGGTTTGCGCTAGATGTACCATAGGCTTATAAATCATTTTGCACGCGCTCGATGGTACCACTAGGTGACGAGGCTCAAGTGGAAGCTTGTTTCGGACTTTCGGATATAGTTCTAATATCGACGCAAGATAGGTGCACGATTTGAGTGAAATGTACCATTGGCTCAGAAATCATTTTGGACACACCCGTTGGAACTCCTAGGTGCTGTGGGTCATATGGAATCTCACTTCTTTCCGTTTGGAGACAATGTTAATGTCGGTGCAAGATAGGTACATGGGTTGCACTAGACGTACCATAGGCTCAACTGGAAGCTCGTTTCGGCCTTTTGGACATGGTGCTAACCTTGACGCAAAAAAGGTGCATGGTTTGCGTCAAACGTACCATTGGATCAGAAATCATTTTAGACGCACCCGATGGAACTCCTAGGTGACGTGGGTCATGTGGAATCTCACTTCATTCCGTTTGGAGACAGTGTTAGTGTTGGTGCAAGATAGGTGCATGGTTTGCGCTAGATGTACCATAGGCATACAAATCGGTTTGGACGCAACTGGTGGAACTCCTAGGTGACGTGGGTCATGTGGAATATCACTTCTTTCCGTTTGGAGACAGTGTTGGTGTCGGTTAGGTGACATGGGTCGTGTGGAATCTCACTTCATTCTGTTTGGAGACAGTGTTAGTGTCGGTGCAAGATGGGTGCATGGTTTGCGCTAGATGTACCATTGGCTTACGAATCATTTTGGACGCAACCGATGGAACTCCTAGGTGACGTGGGTCATGTGGAATATCGCTTCTTTCTATTTGGAGACAGTGTTGGTGTCAGTTAGGTGACGTGGGTCATGTGGAATCTCACTTTGTTCCGTTTGGAGACAGTGTTAGTGCCGGTGCAAGATGGGTGCATGGTTTGCGCTAGATGTACCATAGGCTTACAAATCATTTTGGACGCAACCGATGGAACTCCTAGGTGACGTGGGTCATGTGGAATATCACTTCTTTCCGTTTGGAGATAGTGTTGGTGTCGGTTAGGTGACATGGGTCATGTGGAATCTCACTTCATTCCGTTTGGAAACAGTGTTAGTGTTGGTGCAAGATAGGTGCATGCTTTATGCTAGATGTACCATAGGCTTTACAAATCATTTTGGACGCAACCGATGGAACTCCTAGGTGATGTGGGTCATGTGTAATATCGCTTCTTTCTATTTGGAGACAGTGTTAGTGTCGGTTAGGTGATGTGGGTCATGTGGAATCTCACTTCATTCCATTTGGAGACAGTGTTAGTGTCGGTGCAAGATGGGTGCATGGTTTGCGCTAGATGTACCATAGGCTTACAAATCATTTTGCATGTAACCGATGGAACTCCTAGGTGATGTGGGTCATGTGGAATCTCGCTTCTTTCCATATGGAGACAGTGTTGGTGTCGGTTAGGTGACGTGGGTCATGTGGAATCTCACTTCTTTCCGTTTGGAGATAATGTTAATGTCAGTGCAAGATAGGTACATGGGTTGCACTAGATGTACCATAGGCTCAACTGGAAGCTCGTTTCGGCCTTTCGAACATGGTGCTAATCTTGACGCAAGAAAGGTGCACGGTTTGCGTCAAACGTACCATTGGATCGGAAATCATTTTAGACGCACCCGATGGAACTCCTAGGTGACGTGGGTCATGTGGAATCTCACTTCATTCTGTTTGGAGACAGTGTTAGTGTTGGTGCAAGATAGGTGCATGGTTTGCGCTAGATGTACTATGGCATACAAATCATTTTGGATGCAACCGATGGAACTCCTAGGTGACATGGGTCATGTGAAATCTCGCTTCTTTCCGTTTGGAGACAGTGTTGGTGTCGGTTAGGTGACGTGGGGCAGTGGAATCTCACTTCATTCTATTTGGAAACCAGTGTTAGTGTCGGTGCAAGATGGGTGCATGGTTTGCGCTAGATGTACCATAGGCTTACAAATCAGTTTCGACGCAACCGATGGAACTCCTAGGTGATGTGGGTCATGTGGAATATCGCTTCTTTCCATTTGGAGACAGTGTTGGTGTCGGTTAGGTGACGTGGGTCATGTGGAATCTCACTTCATTCCATTTGGAGACAGTGTTAGTGTCGGTGCAAGATGGGTGCATAGTTTGCGCTAGATGTACCATAGGCTTACAAATCATTTTGGATGCACCCGATGGAACTCCTAGGTGACATGGGTCATGTGGAATCTCGCTTCTTTCCATTTGGAGACTATGTTGGTGTCGGTGCAAGATAGGTGCATGGTTTGCGCTAGACGTACCATAGGCTTATAAATCGTTTTGCACGCACTCGATGGTACCACTAGGTGATGAGGCTCAAGTGGAAGCTCGTTTTGGACTTTCGGATATAGTGCTAATCTCGACGCAAGATAGGTGCACGGTTTGCGTGGAATGTACCATTGGCTCAGAAATTGTTTTGGACGCACCTGTTGGAACTCCTAGGTGCTGTGGGTCATGTGGAATCTCACTTCTTGCCATTTGGAGACATTGTTAATGTCGGTGCAAGATAGGTACATGGGTTGCACTAGACGTACCATAGGCTCAACTGGAAGCTTGTTTCGGCCTTTCGGACATGGTGCTAATCTTGACGCAAGAAAGGTGCACGGTTTGCGTCAAACATACCATTGGATCGGAAATCATTTTAGACGCACCCGATGGAACTCCTAGGTGACGTGGGTCATGTGGACTCTCACTTCATTCTGTTTGGAGACAGTGTTAGTGTTGGTGCACGATAGGTGCATGGTTTGCGCTAGATGTACTATGGCTTACAAATCATTTTGGACGCAACCGATGGAACTCCTAGGTGACATGGGTCATGTGAAATCTCGCTTCTTTCCGTTTGGAGACAGTGTTGGTGTCGGTTAGGTGACGTGGGGCATGTGGAATCTCACTCCATTCCGTTTGGAGATAGTGTTAGTGTCGGTGCAAGATGAGTGCATGGTTTGCGCTAGATATACCATAGGCTTACAAATCATTTTGGGCGCAATCGATGGAACTCCTAGGTGACGTGGGTCATGTGGAATATCGCTTCTTTCTATTTGGAGACAGTGTTGGTGTTGGTTAGGTGACGTGGGTCATGTGGAATCTCACTTCATTCCATTTGGAGACAGTGTTAGTGTCGGTGCAAGATGGGTGCATGGTTTGCGCTAGATGTACCATAGGCTTACAAATCATTTTGGACGCAACCGATGGAACTCCTAGGTGACGTGGGTCATGTGGAATCTCGCTTCTTTCCATTTGGAGAATGTGTTGGTGTCGGTTGGGTGACGTGGGTCATGTGGAATCTCACTTCATTCTGTTTGGAGACAGTGTTAGTGTCGCTGCATGATGGGTGCATGGTTTGCGCTAGATGTACCATAGGCTTACAAATCGTTTTGGACGCACTCGATGTAACTCCTAGGTGACGTGGGTCATGTGGAATCTCGCTTCTTTCCATTTGGTGACTGTGTTAGTGTCGGTACAAGATAGGCGCATGGTTTGCGCTAGATGTACCATAGGCTTCTAAATCGTTTTGCACGCGCTCGATGGTACCACTAGGTGACAAGGCTCGAGTGGAAGCTCATTTCGGACTTTCGGATATAGTGCTAATCTTGACGCAAGATAGGTGCACGGTTTGCGTGCAATGTACCATTGGCTTAGAAATCATTTTGGACGCACCCGTTGGAACTCCTAGGTGCTGTGGGTCATGTGGAATCTCACTTCTTTCCGTTTGGAGACAATGTTAATGTCGGTGCAAGATAGGTACATGGGTTGCACTAGACGTACCATAGGTTCAATTGGAAGCTCGTTTCGGCCTTTCGGACTTGGGGCTAATCTTGACGCAAGAAAGGTGCATGGTTTGCGTCAAACGTACCATTGGATCGGAAATCATTTTAGACGCACCCGATGGAACTCCTAGGTGATGTGGGTCATGTGGAATCTAACTTCATTCTGTTTGGAGACAGTGTTAGTGTTGGTGCAAGATAGGTGCGTGGTTTGCGCTAGATGTACCATAGGCATACAAATCGGTTTGGACGCAACCAATGGAACTCCTAGGAGATGTGGGTCATGTGGAATATCGCTCCTTTCTGTTTGGAGATAGTGTTGGTGTCGGTTAGGTGACATGGGTCATGTGGAATCTGACTTCATTCTGTTTGGAGATAGTGTTAGTGTCGGTGCAAGATGGGTGCATGGTTTGCGCTAGATATACCATAGGCTTACAAATCGTTTTGGACGCAACCGATGGAACTCCTAGGTGACGTGGGTCATGTGGAATATTGCTTCTTTCTATTTGGAGAGAGTGTTGGTGTCGGTTAGGTGACGTGGGTCATGTGGAATGTCACTTCCTTCCATTTGGAGAGAGTGTTAGTGTCGTTGCAAGATGGATGCATGGTTTGCGCTAGATGTACCATAGGCTTACAAATCATTTTGGACGCAACCGATGGAACTCCTAGGTGACGTGGGTCATGTGGAATCTCGCTTCTTTCCGTTTGGAGACATTGTTGGTGTCGGTTAGGTGACGTGGGTCATGTGGAATCTGACTTCATTCCATTTGGAAACAGTGTTAGTGTCGGTGCAAGATGGGTGCATGGTTTGCGCTAGGTGTACCATAGGCTTACAAATCATTTTGGACGCACCTGATGGAACTCCTAGGTGACGTGGGTCATGTGGAATCTCGCTTCTTTCCATTTGGAGACTGTGTTGGTGTCTGTGCAAGATAGGTGCATGGTTTGCGCTAGACGTACCATAGGCTTATAAATCATTTTGCACGCGCTCGATGGTACCACTAGGTGACGAGGCTCAAGTGGAAGCTCGTTTCGGACTTTTGGATATAGTGCTAATCTTGATGCAAGATAGGTGCACGATTTGCGTGGAACGTACGATTGGCTCAAAAATTGTTTTGGACGCACCCGTTGGAAATCCTATGTGATGTGGGTCATGTGGAATCTCACTTCTTTCCGTTTGGAGACAGTGTTAATGTCAGTGAAAGATAGGTACATGGTTTGCACTAGACGTACCATAGGCTCAATTGGAAGCTCGTTTTGGCCTTTCGGACATGGTGCTAATCTTGATGCAAGAAAGGTGTGGGCTTGCATCAAACGTACCAATGGATCAGAAATCATTTTGGATGCAAGATGGATGCATGGTTTGCGCTAGATGTACCATAGGCTTACAATCATTTTGGACGCAACCGATGGAACTCCTAGGTGACGTGGGTCATGTGGAATCTCGCTTCTTTCCGTTTGGAGACAGTGTTGGTGTCGGTTAGGTGACGTGGGTCATGTGGAATCTCACTCCATTCCGTTTGAGACAGTGTTAGTGTCGGTGCAAGATGAGTGCATGGTTTTGCACTAGATATACCATAGGCTTACAAATCATTTTGGGCGCAATCGATGGAACTCCTAGGTGACGTGGGTCATGTGGAATATCGCTTCTTTCTGTTTGGAGACAGTGTTGGTGTTGGTTAGGTGACGTGGGTCATGTGGAATCTCACTTCATTCCATTTGGAGACAGTGTTAGTGTCGGTGCAAGATGGGTGCATGGTTTGCGCTAGATGTACCATAGGCTTACAAATCATTTTGGACGCAACCGATGGAACTCCTAGGTGACGTGGGTCATGTGGAATCTCGCTTCTTTCCATTTGGAGAATGTGTTGGTGTCGGTTGGGTGACGTGGGTCATGTGGAATCTCACTTCATTCTGTTTGGAGACAGTGTTAGTGTCACTGCATGATGGGTGCATGGTTTGCGCTAGATGTACCATAGGCTTACAAATCGTTTTGGACGCACTCGATGTAACTCCTAGGTGACGTGGGTCATGTGGAATCTCGCTTCTTTCCATTTGGTGACTGTGTTAGAGTCGGTACAAGATAGGTGCATGGTTTGCGCTAGATGTACCATAGGCTTCTAAATCGTTTTGCACGCGCTCGATGGTACCAACTAGGTGACAAGGCTCAAGTGGAAGCTCATTTCGGACTTTCGGATATAGTGCTAATCTTGACGCAAGATAGGTGCACGGTTTGCGTGCAATGTACCATTGGCTCAGAAATCATTTTGGACGCACCCGTTGGAACTCCTAGGTGCTGTGGGTCATGTGGAATCTCACTTCTTTCCGTTTGGAGACAATGTTAATGTCGGTGCAAGATAGGTACATGGGTTGCACTAGACGTACCATAGGTTCAATGGAAGCTCGTTTCGGCCTTTCGGACTTGGTGCTAATCTTGACGCAAGAAAGGTGCATGGTTTGCGTCAACCGTACCATTGGATCGGAAATCATTTTAGACGCACCCGATGGAACTCCTAGGTGATGTGGGTCATGTGGAATCTAACTTCATTCTGTTTGGAGACAGTGTTAGTGTTGGAGCAAGATAGGTGCGTGGTTTGCGCTAGATGTACCATAGGCATACAAATCGGTTTGGACGCAACCAATGGAACTCCTAGGAGATGTGGGTCATGTGGAATATCACTCCTTTCTGTTTGGAGACAGTGTTGGTGTCGGTTAGGTGACATGGGTCATGTGGAATCTCACTTCATTCTGTTTGGAGATAGTGTTAGTGTCGGTGCAAGATGGGTGCATGGTTTGCGCTAGATATACCATTGGCTTACAAATCGTTTTGGACGCAACCGATGGAACTCCTAGGTGACGTGGGTCATGTGGAATATTGCTTCTTTCTATTTGGAGAGAGTGTTGGTGTCGGTTAGGTGACGTGGGTCATGTGGAATGTCACTTCATTCCATTTGGAGAGAGTGTTAGTGTCGTTGCAAGATGGATGCATGGTTTGCGCTAGATGTACCATAGGCTTACAAATCATTTTGGACGCAACCGATGGAACTCCTAGGTGACGTGGGTCATGTGGAATCTCGCTTCTTTCCGTTGGAGACATTGTTGGTGTCGGTTAGGTGACGTGGGTCATGTGGAATCTGACTTCATTCCATTTGGAAACAGTGTTAGTGTCGGTGCAAGATGGGTGCATGGTTTGCGCTAGGTGTACCATAGGCTTACAAATCATTTTGGACGCACCTGATGGAACTCCTAGGTGACGTGGGCCATGTGGAATCTCGCTTCTTTCCATTTGGAGACTGTGTTGGTGTCTGTGCAAGATAGGTGCATGGTTTGCGCTAGACGTACCATAGGCTTATAAATCATTTTGCACGCGCTCGATGGTACCACTAGGTGACGAGGCTCAAGTGGAAGCTCGTTTCGGACTTTTGGATATAGTGCTAATCTTGATGCAAGATAGGTGCACGATTTGCGTGGAACGTATGATTGGCTCAAAAATTGTTTTGGACGCACCCGTTGGAAATCCTATGTGATGTGGGTCATGTGGAATCTCACTTCTTTCCGTTTGGAGACAGTGTTAATGTCAGTGAAAGATAGGTACATGGTTTGCACTAGACGTACCATAGGCTCAATTGGAAGCTCGTTTTGGCCTTTCGGACATGGTGCTAATCTTGATGCAAGAAAGGTGCACGGCTTGCATCAAACGTACCAATGGATCAGAAATCATTTTGGATGCAAGATGGATGCATGGTTTGCGCTAGATGTACCATAGGCTTACAAATCATTTTGGACGCAACCGATGGAACTCCTAGGTGACGTGGGTCATGTGGAATCTCGCTTCTTTCCGTTTGGAGACAGTGTTGGTGTCGGTTAGGTGACGTGGGTCATGTGGAATCTCACTCCATTCCGTTTGGAGACAGTGTTAGTGTCGGTGCAAGATGAGTGCATGGTTTGCGCTAGATATACCATAGGCTTACAAATCATTTTGGGCGCAATCGATGGAACTCCTAGGTGACGTGGGTCATGTGGAATATCGCTTCTTTCTGTTTGGAGACAGTGTTGGTGTTGGTTAGGTGACGTGGGTCATGTGGAATCTCACTTCATTCCATTTGGAGACAGTGTTAGTGTCGGTGCAAGATGGGTGCATGGTTTGCGCTAGATGTACCATAGGCTTACAAATCATTTTGGACGCAACCGATGGAACTCCTAGGTGACGTGGGTCATGTGGAATCTCGCTTCTTTCCATTTGGAGAATGTGTTGGTGTCGGTTGGGTGACGTGGGTCATGTGGAATCTCACTTCATTCTGTTTGGAGACAGTGTTAGTGTCGCTGCATGATGGGTGCATGGTTTGCGCTAGATGTACCATAGGCTTACAATTCGTTTTGGACACACTCGATGTAACTCCTAGGTGACGTGGGTCATGTGGAATCTCGCTTCTTTCCATTTGGTGACTGTGTTAGTGTCGGTACAAGATAGGTGCATGGTTTGCGCTAGATGTACCATAGGCTTCTAAATCGTTTTGCACGCGCTCCATGGTACCACTAGGTGACAAGGCTCAAGTGGAAGCTCATTTCGGACTTTCGGATATAGTGCTAATCTTGACGCAAGATAGGTGCACGGTTTGCGTGCAATGTACCATTGGCTCAGAATCATTTTGGACGCACCCGTTGGAACTCCTAGGTGCTGTGGGTCATGTGGAATCTCACTTCTTTCTGTTTGGAGACAATGTTAATGTCGGTGCAAGATAGGTACATGGGTTGCACTAGACGTACCATAGGTTCAATTGGAAGCTCGTTTTGGCCTTTTGGACTTGGTGCTAATCTTGACGCAAGAAAGGTGCATGGTTTGCGTCAAACGTACCATTGGATCGGAAATCATTTTAGACGCACCCGATGGAACTCCTAGGTGATGTGGGTCATATGGAATCTAACTTCATTCCGTTTGGAGACAGTGTTAGTGTTGGTGCAAGATAGGTGCGTGGTTTGCGCTACATGTACCATAGGCATACAAATTGGTTTGGACGCAACCAATGGAACTCCTAGGAGATGTGGGTCATGTGGAATATCGCTCCTTTCTGTTTGGAGACAGTGTTGGTGTCGGTTAGGTGACATGGGTCATGTGGAATCTCACTTCATTCTGTTTGGAGATAGTGTTAGTGTCGGTGCAAGATGGGTGCATGGTTTGCGCTAGATATACCATAGGCTTACAAATCATTTTGGACGCAACCGATGGAACTCCTAGGTGACGTGGGTCATGTGGAATATTGCTTCTTTCTATTTGGAGAGAGTGTTGGTGTCGGTTAGGTGACGTGGGTCATGTGGAATGTCACTTCATTCCATTTGGAGAGAGTGTTAGTGTCGTTGCAAGATGGATGCATGGTTTGCGCTAGATGTACCATAGGCTTACAAATCATTTTGGACGCAACCGATGGAACTCCTAGGTGACATGGGTCATGTGGAATCTCGCTTCTTTCCATTTGGAGACATTGTTCGTGTCGTTTAGGTGACGTGGGTCATGTGGAATCTGACTTCATTCCATTTGGAAACAGTGTTAGTGTCGGTGCAAGATGGGTGCATGGTTTGCGCTAGGTGTACCATAGGCTTACAAATCATTTTGGATGCACCTGATGGAACTCCTAGGTGACGTGGGTCATGTGGAATCTCGCTTCTTTCCATTTGGAGACTGTGTTGGTGTCTGTGCAAGATAGGTGCATGGTTTGCGCTAGACGTACCATAGGCTTATAAATCATTTTGCACGCGCTCGATGGTACCACTAGGTGACGAGGCTCAAGTGGAAGCTCGTTTCGGACTTTTGGATATAGTGCTAATCTTGATGCAAGATAGGTGCACGATTTGCGTGGAACGTACCATTGGCTCAAAAATTGTTTTGGACGCACCCGTTGGAAATCCTATGTGATGTGGGTCATGTGGAATCTCACTTCTTTCCGTTTGGAGACAGTGTTAATGTCAGTGAAAGATAGGTACATGGTTTGCACTAGACGTACCATAGGCTCAATTGGAAGCTCGTTTTGGCCTTTCGGACATGGTGCTAATCTTGATGCAAGAAAGGTGCACGGTTTGCATCAAACGTACCAATGGATCAGAAATCATTTTGGATGCAAGATGGATGCATGGTTTGCGCTAGATGTACCATAGGCTTACAAATCGTTTTGGACGCAACCGATGGAACTCCTAGGTGACGTGGGTCATGTGGAATCTCGCTTCTTTCCGTTTGGAGATAGTGTTGGTGTCGGTTAGGTGACGTGGGTCATGTGGAATCTCACTCCATTCCGTTTGGAGACAGTGTTAGTGTCGGTGCAAGACGAGTGCATGGTTTGCGCTAGATATACCATAGGCTTACAAATCATTTTGGGCGCAATCGATGGAACTCCTAGGTGACGTGGGTCATGTGGAATATCGCTTCTTTCTGTTTGGAGACAGTGTTGGTGTTGGTTAGGTGACGTGGGTCATGTGGAATCTCACTTCATTCCATTTGGAGACAGTGTTAGTGTCGGTGCAAGATGGGTGCATGGTTTGCGCTAGATGTACCATAGGCTTACAAATCATTTTGGACGCAACCGATGGAACTCCTAGGTGACGTGGGTCATGTGGAATCTCGCTTCTTTCCATTTGGAGAATGTGTTGGTGTCGGTTGGGTGACGTGGGTCATGTGGAATCTCACTTCATTCCGTTTGGAGACAGTGTTAGTGTCGCTGCATGATGGCTGCATGGTTTGCGCTAGATGTACTATAGGCTTACAAATCGTTTTGGACGCACTCGATGTAACTCCTAGGTGACGTGGGTCATGTGGAATCTCGCTTCTTTCCATTTGGTGACTGTGTTAGTGTCGGTACAAGATAGGTGCATGGTTTGCACTAGATGTACCATAGGCTTCTAAATCGTTTTGCACGCGCTCGATGGTACCACTAGGTGACAAGGCTCAAGTGGAAGCTCATTTCAGACTTTCGGATATAGTGCTAATCTTGACGCAAGATAGGTGCACGGTTTGCGTGCAATGTACCATTGGCTCAGAAATCATTTTGGACGCACCCGTTGGAACTCCTAGGTGCTGTGGGTCATGTGGAATCTCACTTCTTTCCGTTTGGAGACAATGTTAATGTCGGTGCAAGATAGGTACATGGGTTGCACTAGACGTACCATAGGCTCAACTGGAAGCTCATTTCGGCCTTTCGAACATGGTGCTAATCTTGACGCAAAAAAGGTGCACGGTTTGCGTCAAACGTACCATTGGATCAGAAATCATTTTAGACGCACCCGATGGAACTCCTAGGTGACGTGGGTCATGTGGAATCTCACTTCATTCCGTTTGGAGACAGTGTTAGTGTTGGTGCAAGATAGGTGCATGGTTTGCGCTAGATGTACCATAGGCATACAAATCGGTTTTGGACGCAACCGATGGAACTCCTAGGTGATGTGGGTCACGTGGAATATCGCTTCTTTCTGTTTGGAGACAGTGTTGGTGTCGGTTAGGTGACATGGGTCATGTGGAATCTCACTTCATTCTGTTTGGAGATAGTGTTAGTGTCGGTGCAAGATGGATGCATGGTTTGCTCTAGATGTACCATAGGCTTACAAATCATTTTGGACGCAACCGATGGAACTCCTAGGTGACATTGGTCATGTGGAATATCACTTCTTTCTGTTTGCAGACAGTGTTGGTGTCAGTTAGGCGACGTGGGTCATGTGGAATCTCACTTCATTCCATTTGAAGACAGTGTTAGGTTCGGTGCAAGATGGGTGCATGGTTTGCGCTAGATGTACCATAGGCTTACAAATCATTTTGGATGCAACCGATGAAACTCCTAGGTGACGTGGGTCATGTGGAATCTCGCTTCTTTCCGTTTGGAGACAGTGTTGGTGTCGGTTAGGTGACGTGGGTCATGTGGAATCTCACTTCATTCCATTTGGAAACAGTGTTAGTGTCGGTGCAAGATGGGTGCACGGTTTGCGCTAGATGTACCATAGGCTTATAATTCGTTTTGGACGCACCCTATGGAACTCCTAGGTGACGTGGGTCATGTGGAATCTCGCTTCTTTCCATTTGGAGACTGTGTTGGTGTCAGTGCAAGATAGGTGTATGGTTTGCGCTAGACGTACCATAGGCTCAAGTGGAAGCTCGTTTCAGACTTTTCGGATATAGTGCTAATCTCGACACAAGATAGGTGCTTGGTTTGAGTGGAATGTACCATTGGCTCAGAAATCATTTTGGACGCACCCGTTGGAACTCCTAGGTGCTGTGGGTCATGTGGAATCTCACTTCTTTCCATTTGGAGACAATGTTAATGTCGGTGTAAGATAGGTACATGGGTTGCACTAGACGTACCATAGGCTCAACTGGAAGCTCGTTTTGGCCTTTCAGACATGGTGCTAATCTTGACGCAAAAAAGGTGCACGGTTTGCGTCAAACGTACCATTAGATCGGAAATCATTTTAGACGCACCCGATGGAACTCCTAGGTGACGTGGGTCGTGTGGAATCTCACTTCATTCCGTTTAGAGACAGTGTTAGTGTTGGTGCAAGATAGGTGCATGGTTTGCGCTAGATGTACCATAGGCATACAAATCGGATTGGACGCAACCAATGGAACTCCTAGGTGACGTGGGTCATGTGGAATATTGCTTCTTTCTATTTGGAGAGAGTGTTGGCGTCGGTTAGGTGACGTGGGTCATGTGGAATGTCACTTCATTCCATTTGGAGAGAGTGTTAGTGTCGTTGCAAGATGGATGCATGGTTTGCGCTAGATGTACCATAGGCTTACAAACCATTTTGGATGCAACCGATGGAACTCCTAGGTGACGTGGGTCATGTGGAATATCACTTCTTTCTGTTTGGAGACAGTGTTGGTGTCGGTTAGGTGACGTGGGTCATGTGGAATCTCACTTCATTCCATTTGAAGACAGTGTTAGGTTCGGTGCAAGATGGGTGCATGGTTTGTGCTAGATGTACCATAGGCTTACAAATCATTTTGGACGCAACCGATGGAACTCCTAGGTGACATGGGTCATGTGGAATCTTGCTTCTTTCCGTTTGGAGACAGTGTTGGTGTCGGTTAGGTGACGTGGGTCTTGTGGAATCTCACTTCTTTCCGTTTGGAGATAGTGTTGGTGTCGGTTAGGTGACGTGGGTCATGTGGAATCTCACTTCATTCCATTTGGAAACTGTGTTAGTGTCGGTGCAAGATGGGTGCATGGTTTGCGCTAGATGTACCATAGGAATCATTTTGGACGCACCTGATGGAACTCCTAGGTGACGTGGGTCATGTGGAATCTCGCTTCTTTCCATTTGGAGACTGTGTTGGTGTCGGTGCAACATAGGTGCATGGTTTGCGCTAGATGTACCATAGGCTTATAAATCATTTTGCACGTGCTCGATGGTACCACTAGGTGACGAGGCTCAAGTGGAAGCTTGTTTCGGACTTTCGGATATAGTTCTAATATCGACGCAAGATAGGTACATGGTGCTAACCTTGACGCAAGAAAGGTGCATGGTTTGCGTCAAACATACCATTGAATTAGAAATCATTTTAGACGCACCCGATGGAACTTCTAGGTGACGTGGGTCATGTGGAATCTCACTTCATTCCATTTGGAGACAGTGTTAGTGTTGGTGGAAGATAGGTGCCTGGTTTGCGCTAGATGTACCATAGGCTTACAAATCGGTTTGGACGCAACCGATGGAACTCCTAGGTGATGTGGGTCATGTGGAATATCGCTTCTTTCCGTTTGGAGACAGTGTTGGTGTCGGTTAGGTGACATGGGTCGTGTGGAATCTCACTTCATTCTGTTTGGAGACAGTGTTAGTGTCGGTGCAAGATGGGTGCATGGTTTGCGCTAGATGTACCATTGGCTTACGAATCATTTTACCGATGGAACTCCTAGGTGACGTGGGTCATGTGGAATATCGCTTCTTTCTATTTGGAGACAGTGTTGGTGTCAGTTAGGTGACGTGGGTCATGTGGAATCTCACTTTGTTCCGTTTGGAGACAGTGTTAGTGCCGGTGCAAGATGGGTGCATGGTTTGCGCTAGATGTACCATAGGCTTACAAATCATTTTGGACGCAACTGATGGAACTCCTAGGTGATGTGGGTCATGTGGAATATCACTTCTTTCCGTTTGGAGATAGTGTTGGTGTCGGTTAGGTGACATGGGTCATGTGGAATCTCACTTCATTCCGTTTGGAAACAGTGTTAGTGTCGGTGCAAGATGAGTGCATGGTTTATGCTAGATGTACCATAGGCTTTACAAATCATTTTGGACGCAACCGATGGAACTCCTAGGTGACGTGGGTCATGTGGAATATCGCTTCTTTCTATTTGGAGACAGTGTTAGTGTCGGTTAGGTGATGTGGGTCATGTGGAATCTCACTTCATTCCATTTGGAGACAGTGTTAGTGTCGGTGCAAGATGGGTGCATGGTTTATGCTAGATGTACCATAGGCTTACAAATCATTTTGCATGTAACCGATGGAACTCCTAGGTGACGTGGGTCATGTGGAATCTCGCTTCTTTCCATTTGGAAACAGCGTTGGTGTCGGTTAGGTAACGTGGGTCATGTGGAATCTCACTTCTTTCTGTTTGGAGACATTGTTAATGTCAGTGCAAGATAGGTACATGGGTTGCACTAGATGTACCATAGGCTCAACTGGAAGCTCGTTTCGGCCTTTCGAACATGGTGCTAATCTTGGCGCAAGAAAGGTGCACGGTTTGCGTCAAACGTACCATTGGATCAGAAATCATTTTAGACGCACCCAATGGAACTCCTAGGTGACGTGGGTAATGTGGAATCTCACTTCATTCCGTTTGGAGACAGTGTTAGTGTTGGTGCAAGATAGGTGCATGGTTTGCGCTAGATGTACCATAGGCTTACAAATCAGTTTCGATGCAACCGATGGAACTCCTAGGTGATGTGGGTCATGTGGAATATCGCTTCTTTCCATTTGGAGACAGTGTTGGTGTCGGTTAGGTGACGTGGATCATGTGGAATCTCACTTCATTCCGTTTGGAGACAGTGTTAGTGTCGGTGCAAGATGGGTGCATGGTTTGCGCTAGATGTACCATAGGCTTACAAATCATTTTGGATGCACCCGATGGAACTCCTAGGTGACGTGGGTCATGTGGAATCTCGCTTCTTTCTGTTTGGAGACAGTGTTGGTGTTGGTTAGGTGACGTGGGTCATGTGGAATCTCACTTCATTCCATTTGGAAATAGTGTTAGTGTCGGTGCAAGATGGGTGCATGGTTTGCGCTAGATGTACCATAGGAATCATTTTGGACGCACCTGATGGAACTCCTAGGTGACGTGGGTCATGTGGAATCTCACTTCTTTCCATTTGGAGACTGTGTTGGTGTCGGTGCAAGATAGGTGCATGGTTTGCGCTAGATGTACCATAGGCTTATAAATCATTTTGCACGCGCTCGATGGTACCACTAGGTGACGAGGCTCAAGTGGAAGCTTGTTTCGGACTTTCGGATATAGTTCTAATATCGACGCAAGATAGGTGCACGATTTGAGTGAAATGTACCATTGGCTCAGAAATCATTTTGGACACACCCGTTGGAACTCCTAGGTGCTGTGGGTCATATGGAATCTCACTTCTTTCCGTTTGGAGACAATGTTAATGTCGGTGCAAGATAGGTACATGGGTTGCACTAGACGTACCATAGGCTCAACTGGAAGCTCGTTTCGGCCTTTTGGACATGGTGCTAACCTTGACGCAAAAAAGGTGCATGGTTTGCGTCAAACGTACCATTGGATCAGAAATCATTTTAGACGCACCCGATGGAACTCCTAGGTGACGTGGGTCATGTGGAATCTCACTTCATTCCGTTTGGAGACAGTGTTAGTGTTGGTGCAAGATAGGTGCATGGTTTGCGCTAGATGTACCATAGGCATACAAATCGGTTTGGACGCAACTGGTGGAACTCCTAGGTGACGTGGGTCATGTGGAATATCACTTCTTTCCGTTTGGAGACAGTGTTGGTGTCGGTTAGGTGACATGGGTCGTGTGGAATCTCACTTCATTCTGTTTGGAGACAGTGTTAGTGTCGGTGCAAGATGGGTGCATGGTTTGCGCTAGATGTACCATTGGCTTACGAATCATTTTGGACGCAACCGATGGAACTCCTAGGTGACGTGGGTCATGTGGAATATCGCTTCTTTCTATTTGGAGACAGTGTTGGTGTCAGTTAGGTGACGTGGGTCATGTGGAATCTCACTTTGTTCCGTTTGGAGACAGTGTTAGTGCCGGTGCAAGATGGGTGCATGGTTTGCGCTAGATGTACCATAGGCTTACAAATCATTTTGGACGCAACCGATGGAACTCCTAGGTGACGTGGGTCATGTGGAATATCACTTCTTTCCGTTTGGAGATAGTGTTGGTGTCGGTTAGGTGACATGGGTCATGTGGAATCTCACTTCATTCCGTTTGGAAACAGTGTTAGTGTTGGTGCAAGATAGGTGCATGCTTTATGCTAGATGTACCATAGGCTTTACAAATCATTTTGGACGCAACCGATGGAACTCCTAGGTGATGTGGGTCATGTGTAATATCGCTTCTTTCTATTTGGAGACAGTGTTAGTGTCGGTTAGGTGATGTGGGTCATGTGGAATCTCACTTCATTCCATTTGGAGACAGTGTTAGTGTCGGTGCAAGATGGGTGCATGGTTTGCGCTAGATGTACCATAGGCTTACAAATCATTTTGCATGTAACCGATGGAACTCCTAGGTGATGTGGGTCATGTGGAATCTCGCTTCTTTCCATATGGAGACAGTGTTGGTGTCGGTTAGGTGACGTGGGTCATGTGGAATCTCACTTCTTTCCGTTTGGAGATAATGTTAATGTCAGTGCAAGATAGGTACATGGGTTGCACTAGATGTACCATAGGCTCAACTGGAAGCTCGTTTCGGCCTTTCGAACATGGTGCTAATCTTGACGCAAGAAAGGTGCACGGTTTGCGTCAAACGTACCATTGGATCGGAAATCATTTTAGACGCACCCGATGGAACTCCTAGGTGACGTGGGTCATGTGGAATCTCACTTCATTCTGTTTGGAGACAGTGTTAGTGTTGGTGCAAGATAGGTGCATGGTTTGCGCTAGATGTACTATGGCATACAAATCATTTTGGATGCAACCGATGGAACTCCTAGGTGACATGGGTCATGTGAAATCTCGCTTCTTTCCGTTTGGAGACAGTGTTGGTGTCGGTTAGGTGACGTGGGGCAGTGGAATCTCACTTCATTCTATTTGGAAACCAGTGTTAGTGTCGGTGCAAGATGGGTGCATGGTTTGCGCTAGATGTACCATAGGCTTACAAATCAGTTTCGACGCAACCGATGGAACTCCTAGGTGATGTGGGTCATGTGGAATATCGCTTCTTTCCATTTGGAGACAGTGTTGGTGTCGGTTAGGTGACGTGGGTCATGTGGAATCTCACTTCATTCCATTTGGAGACAGTGTTAGTGTCGGTGCAAGATGGGTGCATAGTTTGCGCTAGATGTACCATAGGCTTACAAATCATTTTGGATGCACCCGATGGAACTCCTAGGTGACATGGGTCATGTGGAATCTCGCTTCTTTCCATTTGGAGACTATGTTGGTGTCGGTGCAAGATAGGTGCATGGTTTGCGCTAGACGTACCATAGGCTTATAAATCGTTTTGCACGCACTCGATGGTACCACTAGGTGATGAGGCTCAAGTGGAAGCTCGTTTTGGACTTTCGGATATAGTGCTAATCTCGACGCAAGATAGGTGCACGGTTTGCGTGGAATGTACCATTGGCTCAGAAATTGTTTTGGACGCACCTGTTGGAACTCCTAGGTGCTGTGGGTCATGTGGAATCTCACTTCTTGCCATTTGGAGACATTGTTAATGTCGGTGCAAGATAGGTACATGGGTTGCACTAGACGTACCATAGGCTCAACTGGAAGCTTGTTTCGGCCTTTCGGACATGGTGCTAATCTTGACGCAAGAAAGGTGCACGGTTTGCGTCAAACATACCATTGGATCGGAAATCATTTTAGACGCACCCGATGGAACTCCTAGGTGACGTGGGTCATGTGGACTCTCACTTCATTCTGTTTGGAGACAGTGTTAGTGTTGGTGCACGATAGGTGCATGGTTTGCGCTAGATGTACTATGGCTTACAAATCATTTTGGACGCAACCGATGGAACTCCTAGGTGACATGGGTCATGTGAAATCTCGCTTCTTTCCGTTTGGAGACAGTGTTGGTGTCGGTTAGGTGACGTGGGGCATGTGGAATCTCACTCCATTCCGTTTGGAGATAGTGTTAGTGTCGGTGCAAGATGAGTGCATGGTTTGCGCTAGATATACCATAGGCTTACAAATCATTTTGGGCGCAATCGATGGAACTCCTAGGTGACGTGGGTCATGTGGAATATCGCTTCTTTCTATTTGGAGACAGTGTTGGTGTTGGTTAGGTGACGTGGGTCATGTGGAATCTCACTTCATTCCATTTGGAGACAGTGTTAGTGTCGGTGCAAGATGGGTGCATGGTTTGCGCTAGATGTACCATAGGCTTACAAATCATTTTGGACGCAACCGATGGAACTCCTAGGTGACGTGGGTCATGTGGAATCTCGCTTCTTTCCATTTGGAGAATGTGTTGGTGTCGGTTGGGTGACGTGGGTCATGTGGAATCTCACTTCATTCTGTTTGGAGACAGTGTTAGTGTCGCTGCATGATGGGTGCATGGTTTGCGCTAGATGTACCATAGGCTTACAAATCGTTTTGGACGCACTCGATGTAACTCCTAGGTGACGTGGGTCATGTGGAATCTCGCTTCTTTCCATTTGGTGACTGTGTTAGTGTCGGTACAAGATAGGCGCATGGTTTGCGCTAGATGTACCATAGGCTTCTAAATCGTTTTGCACGCGCTCGATGGTACCACTAGGTGACAAGGCTCGAGTGGAAGCTCATTTCGGACTTTCGGATATAGTGCTAATCTTGACGCAAGATAGGTGCACGGTTTGCGTGCAATGTACCATTGGCTTAGAAATCATTTTGGACGCACCCGTTGGAACTCCTAGGTGCTGTGGGTCATGTGGAATCTCACTTCTTTCCGTTTGGAGACAATGTTAATGTCGGTGCAAGATAGGTACATGGGTTGCACTAGACGTACCATAGGTTCAATTGGAAGCTCGTTTCGGCCTTTCGGACTTGGGGCTAATCTTGACGCAAGAAAGGTGCATGGTTTGCGTCAAACGTACCATTGGATCGGAAATCATTTTAGACGCACCCGATGGAACTCCTAGGTGATGTGGGTCATGTGGAATCTAACTTCATTCTGTTTGGAGACAGTGTTAGTGTTGGTGCAAGATAGGTGCGTGGTTTGCGCTAGATGTACCATAGGCATACAAATCGGTTTGGACGCAACCAATGGAACTCCTAGGAGATGTGGGTCATGTGGAATATCGCTCCTTTCTGTTTGGAGATAGTGTTGGTGTCGGTTAGGTGACATGGGTCATGTGGAATCTGACTTCATTCTGTTTGGAGATAGTGTTAGTGTCGGTGCAAGATGGGTGCATGGTTTGCGCTAGATATACCATAGGCTTACAAATCGTTTTGGACGCAACCGATGGAACTCCTAGGTGACGTGGGTCATGTGGAATATTGCTTCTTTCTATTTGGAGAGAGTGTTGGTGTCGGTTAGGTGACGTGGGTCATGTGGAATGTCACTTCATTCCATTTGGAGAGAGTGTTAGTGTCGTTGCAAGATGGATGCATGGTTTGCGCTAGATGTACCATAGGCTTACAAATCATTTTGGACGCAACCGATGGAACTCCTAGGTGACGTGGGTCATGTGGAATCTCGCTTCTTTCCGTTTGGAGACATTGTTGGTGTCGGTTAGGTGACGTGGGTCATGTGGAATCTGACTTCATTCCATTTGGAAACAGTGTTAGTGTCGGTGCAAGATGGGTGCATGGTTTGCGCTAGGTGTACCATAGGCTTACAAATCATTTTGGACGCACCTGATGGAACTCCTAGGTGACGTGGGTCATGTGGAATCTCGCTTCTTTCCATTTGGAGACTGTGTTGGTGTCTGTGCAAGATAGGTGCATGGTTTGCGCTAGACGTACCATAGGCTTATAAATCATTTTGCACGCGCTCGATGGTACCACTAGGTGACGAGGCTCAAGTGGAAGCTCGTTTCGGACTTTTGGATATAGTGCTAATCTTGATGCAAGATAGGTGCACGATTTGCGTGGAACGTACGATTGGCTCAAAAATTGTTTTGGACGCACCCGTTGGAAATCCTATGTGATGTGGGTCATGTGGAATCTCACTTCTTTCCGTTTGGAGACAGTGTTAATGTCAGTGAAAGATAGGTACATGGTTTGCACTAGACGTACCATAGGCTCAATTGGAAGCTCGTTTTGGCCTTTCGGACATGGTGCTAATCTTGATGCAAGAAAGGTGTGGGCTTGCATCAAACGTACCAATGGATCAGAAATCATTTTGGATGCAAGATGGATGCATGGTTTGCGCTAGATGTACCATAGGCTTACAAATCATTTTGGACGCAACCGATGGAACTCCTAGGTGACGTGGGTCATGTGGAATCTCGCTTCTTTCCGTTTGGAGACAGTGTTGGTGTCGGTTAGGTGACGTGGGTCATGTGGAATCTCACTCCATTCCGTTTTGAGACAGTGTTAGTGTCGGTGCAAGATGAGTGCATGGTTTGCACTAGATATACCATAGGCTTACAAATCATTTTGGGCGCAATCGATGGAACTCCTAGGTGACGTGGGTCATGTGGAATATCGCTTCTTTCTGTTTGGAGACAGTGTTGGTGTTGGTTAGGTGACGTGGGTCATGTGGAATCTCACTTCATTCCATTTGGAGACAGTGTTAGTGTCGGTGCAAGATGGGTGCATGGTTTGCGCTAGATGTACCATAGGCTTACAAATCATTTTGGACGCAACCGATGGAACTCCTAGGTGACGTGGGTCATGTGGAATCTCGCTTCTTTCCATTTGGAGAATGTGTTGGTGTCGGTTGGGTGACGTGGGTCATGTGGAATCTCACTTCATTCTGTTTGGAGACAGTGTTAGTGTCACTGCATGATGGGTGCATGGTTTGCGCTAGATGTACCATAGGCTTACAAATCGTTTTGGACGCACTCGATGTAACTCCTAGGTGACGTGGGTCATGTGGAATCTCGCTTCTTTCCATTTGGTGACTGTGTTAGAGTCGGTACAAGATAGGTGCATGGTTTGCGCTAGATGTACCATAGGCTTCTAAATCGTTTTGCACGCGCTCGATGGTACCACTAGGTGACAAGGCTCAAGTGGAAGCTCATTTCGGACTTTCGGATATAGTGCTAATCTTGACGCAAGATAGGTGCACGGTTTGCGTGCAATGTACCATTGGCTCAGAAATCATTTTGGACGCACCCGTTGGAACTCCTAGGTGCTGTGGGTCATGTGGAATCTCACTTCTTTCCGTTTGGAGACAATGTTAATGTCGGTGCAAGATAGGTACATGGGTTGCACTAGACGTACCATAGGTTCAATTGGAAGCTCGTTTCGGCCTTTCGGACTTGGTGCTAATCTTGACGCAAGAAAGGTGCATGGTTTGCGTCAAACGTACCATTGGATCGGAAATCATTTTAGACGCACCCGATGGAACTCCTAGGTGATGTGGGTCATGTGGAATCTAACTTCATTCTGTTTGGAGACAGTGTTAGTGTTGGAGCAAGATAGGTGCGTGGTTTGCGCTAGATGTACCATAGGCATACAAATCGGTTTGGACGCAACCAATGGAACTCCTAGGAGATGTGGGTCATGTGGAATATCACTCCTTTCTGTTTGGAGACAGTGTTGGTGTCGGTTAGGTGACATGGGTCATGTGGAATCTCACTTCATTCTGTTTGGAGATAGTGTTAGTGTCGGTGCAAGATGGGTGCATGGTTTGCGCTAGATATACCATTGGCTTACAAATCGTTTTGGACGCAACCGATGGAACTCCTAGGTGACGTGGGTCATGTGGAATATTGCTTCTTTCTATTTGGAGAGAGTGTTGGTGTCGGTTAGGTGACGTGGGTCATGTGGAATGTCACTTCATTCCATTTGGAGAGAGTGTTAGTGTCGTTGCAAGATGGATGCATGGTTTGCGCTAGATGTACCATAGGCTTACAAATCATTTTGGACGCAACCGATGGAACTCCTAGGTGACGTGGGTCATGTGGAATCTCGCTTCTTTCCGTTTGGAGACATTGTTGGTGTCGGTTAGGTGACGTGGGTCATGTGGAATCTGACTTCATTCCATTTGGAAACAGTGTTAGTGTCGGTGCAAGATGGGTGCATGGTTTGCGCTAGGTGTACCATAGGCTTACAAATCATTTTGGACGCACCTGATGGAACTCCTAGGTGACGTGGGCCATGTGGAATCTCGCTTCTTTCCATTTGGAGACTGTGTTGGTGTCTGTGCAAGATAGGTGCATGGTTTGCGCTAGACGTACCATAGGCTTATAAATCATTTTGCACGCGCTCGATGGTACCACTAGGTGACGAGGCTCAAGTGGAAGCTCGTTTCGGACTTTTGGATATAGTGCTAATCTTGATGCAAGATAGGTGCACGATTTGCGTGGAACGTATGATTGGCTCAAAAATTGTTTTGGACGCACCCGTTGGAAATCCTATGTGATGTGGGTCATGTGGAATCTCACTTCTTTCCGTTTGGAGACAGTGTTAATGTCAGTGAAAGATAGGTACATGGTTTGCACTAGACGTACCATAGGCTCAATTGGAAGCTCGTTTTGGCCTTTCGGACATGGTGCTAATCTTGATGCAAGAAAGGTGCACGGCTTGCATCAAACGTACCAATGGATCAGAAATCATTTTGGATGCAAGATGGATGCATGGTTTGCGCTAGATGTACCATAGGCTTACAAATCATTTTGGACGCAACCGATGGAACTCCTAGGTGACGTGGGTCATGTGGAATCTCGCTTCTTTCCGTTTGGAGACAGTGTTGGTGTCGGTTAGGTGACGTGGGTCATGTGGAATCTCACTCCATTCCGTTTGGAGACAGTGTTAGTGTCGGTGCAAGATGAGTGCATGGTTTGCGCTAGATATACCATAGGCTTACAAATCATTTTGGGCGCAATCGATGGAACTCCTAGGTGACGTGGGTCATGTGGAATATCGCTTCTTTCTGTTTGGAGACAGTGTTGGTGTTGGTTAGGTGACGTGGGTCATGTGGAATCTCACTTCATTCCATTTGGAGACAGTGTTAGTGTCGGTGCAAGATGGGTGCATGGTTTGCGCTAGATGTACCATAGGCTTACAAATCATTTTGGACGCAACCGATGGAACTCCTAGGTGACGTGGGTCATGTGGAATCTCGCTTCTTTCCATTTGGAGAATGTGTTGGTGTCGGTTGGGTGACGTGGGTCATGTGGAATCTCACTTCATTCTGTTTGGAGACAGTGTTAGTGTCGCTGCATGATGGGTGCATGGTTTGCGCTAGATGTACCATAGGCTTACAATTCGTTTTGGACACACTCGATGTAACTCCTAGGTGACGTGGGTCATGTGGAATCTCGCTTCTTTCCATTTGGTGACTGTGTTAGTGTCGGTACAAGATAGGTGCATGGTTTGCGCTAGATGTACCATAGGCTTCTAAATCGTTTTGCACGCGCTCCATGGTACCACTAGGTGACAAGGCTCAAGTGGAAGCTCATTTCGGACTTTCGGATATAGTGCTAATCTTGACGCAAGATAGGTGCACGGTTTGCGTGCAATGTACCATTGGCTCAGAAATCATTTTGGACGCACCCGTTGGAACTCCTAGGTGCTGTGGGTCATGTGGAATCTCACTTCTTTCCGTTTGGAGACAATGTTAATGTCGGTGCAAGATAGGTACATGGGTTGCACTAGACGTACCATAGGTTCAATTGGAAGCTCGTTTTGGCCTTTTGGACTTGGTGCTAATCTTGACGCAAGAAAGGTGCATGGTTTGCGTCAAACGTACCATTGGATCGGAAATCATTTTAGACGCACCCGATGGAACTCCTAGGTGATGTGGGTCATATGGAATCTAACTTCATTCCGTTTGGAGACAGTGTTAGTGTTGGTGCAAGATAGGTGCGTGGTTTGCGCTACATGTACCATAGGCATACAAATTGGTTTGGACGCAACCAATGGAACTCCTAGGAGATGTGGGTCATGTGGAATATCGCTCCTTTCTGTTTGGAGACAGTGTTGGTGTCGGTTAGGTGACATGGGTCATGTGGAATCTCACTTCATTCTGTTTGGAGATAGTGTTAGTGTCGGTGCAAGATGGGTGCATGGTTTGCGCTAGATATACCATAGGCTTACAAATCATTTTGGACGCAACCGATGGAACTCCTAGGTGACGTGGGTCATGTGGAATATTGCTTCTTTCTATTTGGAGAGAGTGTTGGTGTCGGTTAGGTGACGTGGGTCATGTGGAATGTCACTTCATTCCATTTGGAGAGAGTGTTAGTGTCGTTGCAAGATGGATGCATGGTTTGCGCTAGATGTACCATAGGCTTACAAATCATTTTGGACGCAACCGATGGAACTCCTAGGTGACATGGGTCATGTGGAATCTCGCTTCTTTCCATTTGGAGACATTGTTCATGTCGTTTAGGTGACGTGGGTCATGTGGAATCTGACTTCATTCCATTTGGAAACAGTGTTAGTGTCGGTGCAAGATGGGTGCATGGTTTGCGCTAGGTGTACCATAGGCTTACAAATCATTTTGGATGCACCTGATGGAACTCCTAGGTGACGTGGGTCATGTGGAATCTCGCTTCTTTCCATTTGGAGACTGTGTTGGTGTCTGTGCAAGATAGGTGCATGGTTTGCGCTAGACGTACCATAGGCTTATAAATCATTTTGCACGCGCTCGATGGTACCACTAGGTGACGAGGCTCAAGTGGAAGCTCGTTTCGGACTTTTGGATATAGTGCTAATCTTGATGCAAGATAGGTGCACGATTTGCGTGGAACGTACCATTGGCTCAAAAATTGTTTTGGACGCACCCGTTGGAAATCCTATGTGATGTGGGTCATGTGGAATCTCACTTCTTTCCGTTTGGAGATAGTGTTAATGTCAGTGAAAGATAGGTACATGGTTTGCACTAGACGTACCATAGGCTCAATTGGAAGCTCGTTTTGGCCTTTCGGACATGGTGCTAATCTTGATGCAAGAAAGGTGCACGGTTTGCATCAAACGTACCAATGGATCAGAAATCATTTTGGATGCAAGATGGATGCATGGTTTGCGCTAGATGTACCATAGGCTTACAAATCGTTTTGGACGCAACCGATGGAACTCCTAGGTGACGTGGGTCATGTGGAATCTCGCTTCTTTCCGTTTGGAGATAGTGTTGGTGTCGGTTAGGTGACGTGGGTCATGTGGAATCTCACTCCATTCCGTTTGGAGACAGTGTTAGTGTCGGTGCAAGACGAGTGCATGGTTTGCGCTAGATATACCATAGGCTTACAAATCATTTTGGGCGCAATCGATGGAACTCCTAGGTGACGTGGGTCATGTGGAATATCGCTTCTTTCTGTTTGGAGACAGTGTTGGTGTTGGTTAGGTGACGTGGGTCATGTGGAATCTCACTTCATTCCATTTGGAGACAGTGTTAGTGTCGGTGCAAGATGGGTGCATGGTTTGCGCTAGATGTACCATAGGCTTACAAATCATTTTGGACGCAACCGATGGAACTCCTAGGTGACGTGGGTCATGTGGAATCTCGCTTCTTTCCATTTGGAGAATGTGTTGGTGTCGGTTGGGTGACGTGGGTCATGTGGAATCTCACTTCATTCCGTTTGGAGACAGTGTTAGTGTCGCTGCATGATGGCTGCATGGTTTGCGCTAGATGTACTATAGGCTTACAAATCGTTTTGGACGCACTCGATGTAACTCCTAGGTGACGTGGGTCATGTGGAATCTCGCTTCTTTCCATTTGGTGACTGTGTTAGTGTCGGTACAAGATAGGTGCATGGTTTGCACTAGATGTACCATAGGCTTCTAAATCGTTTTGCACGCGCTCGATGGTACCACTAGGTGACAAGGCTCAAGTGGAAGCTCATTTCAGACTTTCGGATATAGTGCTAATCTTGACGCAAGATAGGTGCACGGTTTGCGTGCAATGTACCATTGGCTCAGAAATCATTTTGGACGCACCCGTTGGAACTCCTAGGTGCTGTGGGTCATGTGGAATCTCACTTCTTTCCGTTTGGAGACAATGTTAATGTCGGTGCAAGATAGGTACATGGGTTGCACTAGACGTACCATAGGCTCAACTGGAAGCTCATTTCGGCCTTTCGAACATGGTGCTAATCTTGACGCAAAAAAGGTGCACGGTTTGCGTCAAACGTACCATTGGATCAGAAATCATTTTAGACGCACCCGATGGAACTCCTAGGTGACGTGGGTCATGTGGAATCTCACTTCATTCCGTTTGGAGACAGTGTTAGTGTTGGTGCAAGATAGGTGCATGGTTTGCGCTAGATGTACCATAGGCATACAAATCGGTTTGGACGCAACCGATGGAACTCCTAGGTGATGTGGGTCACGTGGAATATCGCTTCTTTCTGTTTGGAGACAGTGTTGGTGTCGGTTAGGTGACATGGGTCATGTGGAATCTCACTTCATTCTGTTTGGAGATAGTGTTAGTGTCGGTGCAAGATGGATGCATGGTTTGCTCTAGATGTACCATAGGCTTACAAATCATTTTGGACGCAACCGATGGAACTCCTAGGTGACATTGGTCATGTGGAATATCACTTCTTTCTGTTTGCAGACAGTGTTGGTGTCAGTTAGGCGACGTGGGTCATGTGGAATCTCACTTCATTCCATTTGAAGACAGTGTTAGGTTCGGTGCAAGATGGGTGCATGGTTTGCGCTAGATGTACCATAGGCTTACAAATCATTTTGGATGCAACCGATGAAACTCCTAGGTGACGTGGGTCATGTGGAATCTCGCTTCTTTCCGTTTGGAGACAGTGTTGGTGTCGGTTAGGTGACGTGGGTCATGTGGAATCTCACTTCATTCCATTTGGAAACAGTGTTAGTGTCGGTGCAAGATGGGTGCACGGTTTGCGCTAGATGTACCATAGGCTTATAATTCGTTTTGGACGCACCCTATGGAACTCCTAGGTGACGTGGGTCATGTGGAATCTCGCTTCTTTCCATTTGGAGACTGTGTTGGTGTCAGTGCAAGATAGGTGTATGGTTTGCGCTAGACGTACCATAGGCTCAAGTGGAAGCTCGTTTCAGACTTTTCGGATATAGTGCTAATCTCGACACAAGATAGGTGCTTGGTTTGAGTGGAATGTACCATTGGCTCAGAAATCATTTTGGACGCACCCGTTGGAACTCCTAGGTGCTGTGGGTCATGTGGAATCTCACTTCTTTCCATTTGGAGACAATGTTAATGTCGGTGTAAGATAGGTACATGGGTTGCACTAGACGTACCATAGGCTCAACTGGAAGCTCGTTTTGGCCTTTCAGACATGGTGCTAATCTTGACGCAAAAAAGGTGCACGGTTTGCGTCAAACGTACCATTAGATCGGAAATCATTTTAGACGCACCCGATGGAACTCCTAGGTGACGTGGGTCGTGTGGAATCTCACTTCATTCCGTTTAGAGACAGTGTTAGTGTTGGTGCAAGATAGGTGCATGGTTTGCGCTAGATGTACCATAGGCATACAAATCGGATTGGACGCAACCGATGGAACTCCTAGGTGACGTGGGTCATGTGGAATATTGCTTCTTTCTATTTGGAGAGAGTGTTGGCGTCGGTTAGGTGACGTGGGTCATGTGGAATGTCACTTCATTCCATTTGGAGAGAGTGTTAGTGTCGTTGCAAGATGGATGCATGGTTTGCGCTAGATGTACCATAGGCTTACAAACCATTTTGGATGCAACCGATGGAACTCCTAGGTGACGTGGGTCATGTGGAATATCACTTCTTTCTGTTTGGAGACAGTGTTGGTGTCGGTTAGGTGACGTGGGTCATGTGGAATCTCACTTCATTCCATTTGAAGACAGTGTTAGGTTCGGTGCAAGATGGGTGCATGGTTTGTGCTAGATGTACCATAGGCTTACAAATCATTTTGGACGCAACCGATGGAACTCCTAGGTGACATGGGTCATGTGGAATCTTGCTTCTTTCCGTTTGGAGACAGTGTTGGTGTCGGTTAGGTGACGTGGGTCTTGTGGAATCTCACTTCTTTCCGTTTGGAGATAGTGTTGGTGTCGGTTAGGTGACGTGGGTCATGTGGAATCTCACTTCATTCCATTTGGAAACTGTGTTAGTGTCGGTGCAAGATGGGTGCATGGTTTGCGCTAGATGTACCATAGGAATCATTTTGGACGCACCTGATGGAACTCCTAGGTGACGTGGGTCATGTGGAATCTCGCTTCTTTCCATTTGGAGACTGTGTTGGTGTCGGTGCAACATAGGTGCATGGTTTGCGCTAGATGTACCATAGGCTTATAAATCATTTTGCACGTGCTCGATGGTACCACTAGGTGACGAGGCTCAAGTGGAAGCTTGTTTCGGACTTTCGGATATAGTTCTAATATCGACGCAAGATAGGTACATGGTGCTAACCTTGACGCAAGAAAGGTGCATGGTTTGCGTCAAACATACCATTGAATTAGAAATCATTTTAGACGCACCCGATGGAACTTCTAGGTGACGTGGGTCATGTGGAATCTCACTTCATTCCATTTGGAGACAGTGTTAGTGTTGGTGGAAGATAGGTGCCTGGTTTGCGCTAGATGTACCATAGGCTTACAAATCGGTTTGGACGCAACCGATGGAACTCCTAGGTGATGTGGGTCATGTGGAATATCGCTTCTTTCCGTTTGGAGACAGTGTTGGTGTCGGTTAGGTGACATGGGTCGTGTGGAATCTCACTTCATTCTGTTTGGAGACAGTGTTAGTGTCGGTGCAAGATGGGTGCATGGTTTGCGCTAGATGTACCATTGGCTTACGAATCATTTTACCGATGGAACTCCTAGGTGACGTGGGTCATGTGGAATATCGCTTCTTTCTATTTGGAGACAGTGTTGGTGTCAGTTAGGTGACGTGGGTCATGTGGAATCTCACTTTGTTCCGTTTGGAGACAGTGTTAGTGCCGGTGCAAGATGGGTGCATGGTTTGCGCTAGATGTACCATAGGCTTACAAATCATTTTGGACGCAACTGATGGAACTCCTAGGTGATGTGGGTCATGTGGAATATCACTTCTTTCCGTTTGGAGATAGTGTTGGTGTCGGTTAGGTGACATGGGTCATGTGGAATCTCACTTCATTCCGTTTGGAAACAGTGTTAGTGTCGGTGCAAGATGAGTGCATGGTTTATGCTAGATGTACCATAGGCTTTACAAATCATTTTGGACGCAACCGATGGAACTCCTAGGTGACGTGGGTCATGTGGAATATCGCTTCTTTCTATTTGGAGACAGTGTTAGTGTCGGTTAGGTGATGTGGGTCATGTGGAATCTCACTTCATTCCATTTGGAGACAGTGTTAGTGTCGGTGCAAGATGGGTGCATGGTTTACGCTAGATGTACCATAGGCTTACAAATCATTTTGCATGTAACCGATGGAACTCCTAGGTGACGTGGGTCATGTGGAATCTCGCTTCTTTCCATTTGGAAACAGCGTTGGTGTCGGTTAGGTAACGTGGGTCATGTGGAATCTCACTTCTTTCTGTTTGGAGACATTGTTAATGTCAGTGCAAGATAGGTACATGGGTTGCACTAGATGTACCATAGGCTCAACTGGAAGCTCGTTTCGGCCTTTCGAACATGGTGCTAATCTTGGCGCAAGAAAGGTGCACGGTTTGCGTCAAACGTACCATTGGATCAGAAATCATTTTAGACGCACCCAATGGAACTCCTAGGTGACGTGGGTAATGTGGAATCTCACTTCATTCCGTTTGGAGACAGTGTTAGTGTTGGTGCAAGATAGGTGCATGGTTTGCGCTAGATGTACCATAGGCTTACAAATCAGTTTCGATGCAACCGATGGAACTCCTAGGTGATGTGGGTCATGTGGAATATCGCTTCTTTCCATTTGGAGACAGTGTTGGTGTCGGTTAGGTGACGTGGATCATGTGGAATCTCACTTCATTCCGTTTGGAGACAGTGTTAGTGTCGGTGCAAGATGGGTGCATGGTTTGCGCTAGATGTACCATAGGCTTACAAATCATTTTGGATGCACCCGATGGAACTCCTAGGTGACGTGGGTCATGTGGAATCTCGCTTCTTTCTGTTTGGAGACAGTGTTGGTGTTGGTTAGGTGACGTGGGTCATGTGGAATCTCACTTCATTCCATTTGGAAATAGTGTTAGTGTCGGTGCAAGATGGGTGCATGGTTTGCGCTAGATGTACCATAGGAATCATTTTGGACGCACCTGATGGAACTCCTAGGTGACGTGGGTCATGTGGAATCTCACTTCTTTCCATTTGGAGACTGTGTTGGTGTCGGTGCAAGATAGGTGCATGGTTTGCGCTAGATGTACCATAGGCTTATAAATCATTTTGCACGCGCTCGATGGTACCACTAGGTGACGAGGCTCAAGTGGAAGCTTGTTTCGGACTTTCGGATATAGTTCTAATATCGACGCAAGATAGGTGCACGATTTGAGTGAAATGTACCATTGGCTCAGAAATCATTTTGGACACACCCGTTGGAACTCCTAGGTGCTGTGGGTCATATGGAATCTCACTTCTTTCCGTTTGGAGACAATGTTAATGTCGGTGCAAGATAGGTACATGGGTTGCACTAGACGTACCATAGGCTCAACTGGAAGCTCGTTTCGGCCTTTTGGACATGGTGCTAACCTTGACGCAAAAAAGGTGCATGGTTTGCGTCAAACGTACCATTGGATCAGAAATCATTTTAGACACACCCGATGGAACTCCTAGGTGACGTGGGTCATGTGGAATCTCACTTCATTCCGTTTGGAGACAGTGTTAGTGTTGGTGCAAGATAGGTGCATGGTTTGCGCTAGATGTACCATAGGCATACAAATCGGTTTGGACGCAACTGGTGGAACTCCTAGGTGACGTGGGTCATGTGGAATATCACTTCTTTCCGTTTGGAGACAGTGTTGGTGTCGGTTAGGTGACATGGGTCGTGTGGAATCTCACTTCATTCTGTTTGGAGACAGTGTTAGTGTCGGTGCAAGATGGGTGCATGGTTTGCGCTAGATGTACCATTGGCTTACGAATCATTTTGGACGCAACCGATGGAACTCCTAGGTGACGTGGGTCATGTGGAATATCGCTTCTTTCTATTTGGAGACAGTGTTGGTGTCAGTTAGGTGACGTGGGTCATGTGGAATCTCACTTTGTTCCGTTTGGAGACAGTGTTAGTGCCGGTGCAAGATGGGTGCATGGTTTGCGCTAGATGTACCATAGGCTTACAAATCATTTTGGACGCAACCGATGGAACTCCTAGGTGACGTGGGTCATGTGGAATATCACTTCTTTCCGTTTGGAGATAGTGTTGGTGTCGGTTAGGTGACATGGGTCATGTGGAATCTCACTTCATTCCGTTTGGAAACAGTGTTAGTGTTGGTGCAAGATAGGTGCATGCTTTATGCTAGATGTACCATAGGCTTTACAAATCATTTTGGACGCAACCGATGGAACTCCTAGGTGATGTGGGTCATGTGTAATATCGCTTCTTTCTATTTGGAGACAGTGTTAGTGTCGGTTAGGTGATGTGGGTCATGTGGAATCTCACTTCATTCCATTTGGAGACAGTGTTAGTGTCGGTGCAAGATGGGTGCATGGTTTGCGCTAGATGTACCATAGGCTTACAAATCATTTTGCATGTAACCGATGGAACTCCTAGGTGATGTGGGTCATGTGGAATCTCGCTTCTTTCCATATGGAGACAGTGTTGGTGTCGGTTAGGTGACGTGGGTCATGTGGAATCTCACTTCTTTCCGTTTGGAGATAATGTTAATGTCAGTGCAAGATAGGTACATGGGTTGCACTAGATGTACCATAGGCTCAACTGGAAGCTCGTTTCGGCCTTTCGAACATGGTGCTAATCTTGACGCAAGAAAGGTGCACGGTTTGCGTCAAACGTACCATTGGATCGGAAATCATTTTAGACGCACCCGATGGAACTCCTAGGTGACGTGGGTCATGTGGAATCTCACTTCATTCTGTTTGGAGACAGTGTTAGTGTTGGTGCAAGATAGGTGCATGGTTTGCGCTAGATGTACTATGGCATACAAATCATTTTGGATGCAACCGATGGAACTCCTAGGTGACATGGGTCATGTGAAATCTCGCTTCTTTCCGTTTGGAGACAGTGTTGGTGTCGGTTAGGTGACGTGGGGCAGTGGAATCTCACTTCATTCTATTTGGAAACCAGTGTTAGTGTCGGTGCAAGATGGGTGCATGGTTTGCGCTAGATGTACCATAGGCTTACAAATCAGTTTCGACGCAACCGATGGAACTCCTAGGTGATGTGGGTCATGTGGAATATCGCTTCTTTCCATTTGGAGACAGTGTTGGTGTCGGTTAGGTGACGTGGGTCATGTGGAATCTCACTTCATTCCATTTGGAGATAGTGTTAGTGTCGGTGCAAGATGGGTGCATAGTTTGCGCTAGATGTACCATAGGCTTACAAATCATTTTGGATGCACCCGATGGAACTCCTAGGTGACATGGGTCATGTGGAATCTCGCTTCTTTCCATTTGGAGACTATGTTGGTGTCGGTGCAAGATAGGTGCATGGTTTGCGCTAGACGTACCATAGGCTTATAAATCGTTTTGCACGCACTCGATGGTACCACTAGGTGATGAGGCTCAAGTGGAAGCTCGTTTTGGACTTTCGGATATAGTGCTAATCTCGACGCAAGATAGGTGCACGGTTTGCGTGGAATGTACCATTGGCTCAGAAATCGTTTTGGACGCACCTGTTGGAACTCCTAGGTGCTGTGGGTCATGTGGAATCTCACTTCTTGCCATTTGGAGACATTGTTAATGTCGGTGCAAGATAGGTACATGGGTTGCACTAGACGTACCATAGGCTCAACTGGAAGCTTGTTTCGGCCTTTCGGACATGGTGCTAATCTTGACGCAAGAAAGGTGCACGGTTTGCGTCAAACATACCATTGGATCGGAAATCATTTTAGACGCACCCGATGGAACTCCTAGGTGACGTGGGTCATGTGGACTCTCACTTCATTCTGTTTGGAGACAGTGTTAGTGTTGGTGCACGATAGGTGCATGGTTTGCGCTAGATGTACTATGGCTTACAAATCATTTTGGACGCAACCGATGGAACTCCTAGGTGACATGGGTCATGTGAAATCTCGCTTCTTTCCGTTTGGAGACAGTGTTGGTGTCGGTTAGGTGACGTGGGGCATGTGGAATCTCACTTCATTCCATTTGGAAACAGTGTTAGTGTCGGTGCAAGATGGGTGCATGGTTTGTGCTAGATGTACCATAGGCTTACAAATCATTTTGGACGCACCTGATGGAACTCCTAGGTGACGTGGGTCATGTGGATCTAACTTCATTCCATTTGGAGACAGTGTTGGTGTCGGTTAGGTGACATGGGTCATGTGGAATCTCACTTCATTCTGTTTGGAGACAGTGTTAGTGTCGGTGCAAGATGGGTGCATGGTTTGTGCTAGATATACCATAGGCTTACAAATCGTTTTGGACGCAATCGATGGAACTCCTAGGTGACGTGGGTCATGTGGAATATTGCTTCTTTCTATTTGGAGAGAGTGTTGGTGTCGGTTAGGTGACATGGGTCATGTGGAATGTCACTTCATTCCATTTGGAGACAGTGTTAGTGTCGTTGCAAGATGGATGCATGGTTTGCGCTAGATGTACCATAGGCTTACAAATCATTTTGGACGCAACCGATGGAACTCCTAGGTGACGTGGGTCATGTGGAATCTCGCTTCTTTCCGTTTGGAGACAGTGTTGGTGTCGGTTAGGTCACGTGGGTCATGTGGAATCTCACTTCATTCCATTTGGAAACAGTGTTAGTGTCGGTGCAAGATGGGTGCATGGTTTGCGCTCGATGTACCATAGGCATACAAATCATTTTGGACGCACCTGATGGAACTCCTAGGTGACGTGGGTCATGTGGAATCTCGCTTCTTTCCATTTGGGGACTGTGTTGGTGTCGGTGCAAGATAGGTGCATGGTTTGCGCAAGACGTACCATAGGCTTATAAATCGTTTTGCACGCGCTCGATGGTACCACTAGGTGATGAGGCTCAAGTGGAAGCTCGTTTCGGACTTTCGGATATAGTGCTAATATCGACGCAAGATAGGTGCACGATTTGAGTGGAATGTACCATTGGCTCAGAAATCATTTTGGACACACCCGTTGGAACTCCTAGGTGCTGTGGGTCATGTGGAATCTCACTTCTTTCCATTTGGACACAATGTTAATGTCAGTGCAAGATAGGTACATGGGTTGCACTAGACGTACCATAGGCTCAACTAGAAGCTCGTTTCGACCTTTTGGACATGGTGCTAATCTTGACGCAAGAAAGGTGCACGGTTTGCGTCAAACGTACCATTGGATCGGAAATCATTTTAGACGCACCCGGTGGAACTCCTAGGTGATGTGGGTCATATGGAATCTAACTTCATTCCATTTGGAGACAGTGTTGGTGTCGGTTAGGTGACATGGGTCATGTGGAATCTCACTTCATTCTGTTTGGAGACAGTGTTAGTGTCGGTGCAAGATGGGTGCATGGTTTGTGCTAGATATACCATAGGCTTACAAATCGTTTTGGACACAATTGATGGAACTCCTAGGTGACGTGGGTCATGTGGAATATTGCTTCTTTCTATTTGGAGAGAGTGTTGGTGTCGGTTAGGTGACATGGGTCATGTGGAATGTCACTTCATTCCATTTGGAGACAGTGTTAGTGTCGTTGCAAGATGGATGCATGGTTTGCGCTAGATGTACCATAGGCTTACAAATCATTTTGGACGCAACCGATGGAACTCCTAGGTGACGTGGGTCATGTGGAATCTCGCTTCTTTCCGTTTGGAGACAGTGTTGGTGTCGGTTAGGTCACGTGGGTAATGTGGAATCTCACTTCATTCCATTTGGAAACAGTGTTAGTGTCGGTGCAAGATGGGTGCATGGTTTGCGCTAGATGTACCATATGCTTACAAATAATTTTGGACGCACCTAATGGAACTCCTATGTGACGTGGGTCATGTGGAATCTCGCTTCTTTCTATTTGGAGACTATGTTGGTGTCGATGCAAGATAGGTGCATGGTTTGCGCTAGACGTACCATAGGCTTATAAATCATTTTGCACGCGCTCGATGGTACCACTAGGTGATGAGGCTCAAGTGGAAGCTCGTTTCGGACTTTCATATATAGTGCTAATCTCGATGCAAGATAGGTGCACGGTTTGCGTGGAACGTACCATTAGCTCAAAAATCAATTTGGACGCACCCGTTGGAAATCCTATGTGATGTGGGTCATGTGGAATCTCACTTCTTTCTGTTTGGAGACAGTGTTAATGTCAGTGAAAGATAGGTACATGGTTTGCACTAGACGTACCATAGGCTCAACTGGAAGCTCGTTTTGGCCTATCGGACATAGTGCTAATGTTGATGCAAGAAAGGTGCACGGTTTGCGTCAAACGTACCAATGGATCAGAAATCATTTTGGACACACCTGATGGAACTCCTAGGTGACGAGGGTCATGTGGAATCTCACTTCATTCTATTTGGAGACAATGTTAGTGTTGGTGCAAGATAGGTGCATGGTTTGCGCTAGATGTACCATAGGCTTACAAATCATTTTGGATGCAACCGATGGAACTCCTAGGTGATGTGGGTCATGTGGAATCTCACTTCTTTCCATTTGGAGACAATGTTAATGTCGGTGCAAGATAGGTACATGGGTTGCACTAGACGTACCAAAGGCTCAATTGGAAGCTCGTTTCGGCCTTTCGGACTTGGTGCTAATCTTGACGCAAGAAAGGTGCATGGTTTGCGTCAAACGTACCATTAGATCGGAAATCATTTTAGACGCACCCGATGGAACTCCTAGGTGATGTGGGTCATGTGGAATCTAACTTCATTCCGTTTGGAGACAGTGTTAGTGTTGGTGCAAGATAGGTGCGTGGTTTGCGCTAGATGTACCATAGGCATACAAATCGGTTTGGACGCAACCAATGGAACTCCTAGGAGATGTGGGTCATGTGGAATATCGCTTCTTTCTGTTTGGAGACAGTGTTGGTGTCGGTTAGGTGACATGGGTCATGTGGAATCTCACTTCATTCTGTTTGGAGACAGTGTTAGTGTCGGTGCAAGATGGGTGCATGGTTTGCGCTAGATATACCATAGGGTTACAAATCATTTTGGACGCAACCGATGGAACTCCTAGGTGACGTGGGTCATGTGGAATATTGCTTCTTTCTATTTGGAGAGAGTGTTGGTGTCGGTTAGGTGACGTGGGTCATGTGGAATGTCACTTCATTCCATTTGGAGAGAGTGTTAGTGTCGTTGCAAGATGGATGCATGGTTTGCGCTAGATGTACCATAGGCTTACAAATCATTTTGGACGCAACCGATGGAACTCCTAGGTGACGTGGGTCATGTGGAATCTCGCTTCTTTCCTTTTGGAGACAGTGTTGGTGTCGGTTAGGTGACGTGGGTCATGTGGAATCTGACTTCATTCCATTTGGAAACAGTGTTAGTGTCGGTGCAAGATGGGTGCATGGTTTGCGCTAGGTGTACCATAGGCTTACAAATCATTTTGGATGCACCTGATGGAACTCCTAGGTGACGTGGGTCATGTGGAATCTCGCTTCTTTCCATTTGGAGACTGTGTTGGTGTTGGTGCAAGATAGGTGCATGGTTTGCGCTAGACGTACCATAGGCTTATAAATCATTTTGCACGCGCTCGATGGTACCACTAGGTGACGAGGCTCAAGTGGAAGCTCGTTTCGGACTTTTGGATATAGTGCTAATCTTGATGCAAGATAGGTGCACGATTTGCGTGGAACGTACCATTGGCTCAAAAATTGTTTTGGACGCACCCGTTGGAAATCCTATGTGATGTGGGTCATGTGGAATCTCACTTCTTTCCGTTCAGAGACAGTGTTAATGTCAGTGAAAGATAGGTACATGGTTTGCACTAGACGTACCATAGGCTCAACTAGAAGCTCATTTTGGCCTTTCGGACATGGTGCTAATCTTGATGCAAGAAAGGTGCACGGTTTGCATCAAACGTACCAATGGATCAGAAATCATTTTGGACGCACCTGATGGAACTCCTAGGTGACGTGGGTCATGTGGAATCTCGCTTCTTTCCGTTTGGAGACAGTGTTGGTGTCAGTTAGGTGATGTGGGTCATGTGGAATCTCACTCCATTCCGTTTGGAGACAGTGTTAGTGTCGGTGCAAGATGGGTGCATGGTTTGCGCTAGATGTACCATTGGCTTACAAATCATTTTGGACGCAACCGATGGAACTCCTAGGTGACGTGGGTCATGTGGAATATCGCTTCTTTGTGTTTGGAGATAGTGTTGGTGTTGGTTAGGTGACGTGGGTCATGTGGAATCTCACTTCATTCCTTTTGGAGACAATGTTAGTGTTGGTGCAAGATAGGTGCATGGTTTGCGCTATATGTACCATAGGCTTACAAATCATTTTGGACGCAACCGATGGAACTCCTAGGTGACGTGGGTCATGTGGAATATTGTTTCTTTCCATTTAGAGATAGTGTTGGTGTCGGTTAGGTGACGTGGGTCATGTGGAATCTCACTTCATTCTGTTTGAAGACAGTGTTAGTGTCGGTGCAAGATGGGTGCATGGTTTGCGCTAGATATACCATAGGCTTACAAATCGTTTTGGACGCAACCGATGGAACTCCTAGGTGACTTGGGTCATGTGGAATATCACTTCTTTTCGTTTGGAGACAGTGTTGGTGTCGGTTAGGTGATGTGGTCATGTGGAATCTCACTTCATTCCATTTGGAGACAGTGTTAGTGTCGGTGCAAGATGAGTGAATGGTTTGCGCTAGATATACCATAGGCTTACAATTCATTTTGGGCGCAATCGATGGAACTCCTAGGTGACGTGGGTCATGTGGAATATCGCTTCTTTCTATTTGGAGATAGTGTTGGTGTTGGTTAGGTGACGTGGGTCATGTGGAATCTCACTTCATTCCATTTGAAGGCAGTGTTAGTGTCGGTGCAAGATGGGTGCATGGTTTGCGCTAGATGTACCATAGGCATACAAATCATTTTGGACGCAACTGATGGAACTCCTAGGTGACATGGGTCATGTGGAATCTCGCTTCTTTCCGTTTGGAGAATGTGTTGGTGTCGGTTGGGTAACGTGGGTCATGTGGAATCTCACTTCATTCCGTTTGGAGACAGTGTTAGTGTCGCTGCAAGATGGGTGCATGGTTTGTGCTAGATGTACCATAGGCTTACAAATCGTTTTGGACGCACTCGATGGAACTCCTAGGTGACGTGGGTCATGTGGAATCTCGCTTCTTTCCATTTGGTGACTGTGTTAGTGTCGGTACAAGATAGGTGCATGGTTTGCGCTAGATGTACCATAGGCTTATAAATCATTTTGCACGCGCTCGATGGTACCACTAGGTGACAAGGCTCAAGTGGAAGCTCATTTCGGACTTTCGGATATAGTGCTAATCTTGACGCAAGATAGGTGCATGGTTTGCGTGCAATGTACCATTGGCTCAGAAATCATTTTGGACGCACCCGTTGGAACTTCTAGGTGCTATGGGTCATGTGGAATCTCACTTCTTTCCGTTTGGAGACAATGTTAATGTAGGTGCAAGATAGGTACATGGGTTGCACTAGACGTACCATAGGCTCAACTGGAAGCTCGTTTCGGCCTTTCGGACATGGTGCTAATCTTGACGCAAAAAAGGTGCACGGTTTGCGTCAAACGTACCATTGGATCAGAAATCATTTTAGACGCACCCGATGGAACTCCTAGGTGACGTGGGTCATGTGGAATCTCACTTCATTCCATTTGGAGATAGTGTTAGTGTTGGTGCAAGATAGGTGCATGGCTTGCGCTAGATGTACCATAGGCATACAAATCGGTTTGGACGCAACCGATGGAACTCCTAGGTGATGTGGGTCACGTGGAATATCGCTTCTTTCTGTTTGGAGACAGTGTTGGTGTCGGTTAGGTGACATGGGTCATGTGGAATCTCACTTCATTCCGTTTGGAGACAGTGTTAGTGTCGGTGCAAGATGGATGCATGGTTTGCTCTAGATGTACCATAGGCTTACAAATCATTTTGGACGCAACCGATGGAACTCCTAGGTGACATAGGTCATGTGGAATATCGCTTCTTTCTGTTTGGAGACAGTGTTGGTGTCAGTTAGGTGACGTGGGTCATGTGGAATCTCACTTCATTCCATTTGAAGACAGTGTTAGGTTCGGTGCAAGATGGGTGCATGGTTTGCGCTAGATGTACCAGAGGCTTACAAATCATTTTGGATGCAACCGATGGAACTCCTAGGTGACGTGGGTCATGTGGAATCTAGCTTCTTCCATTTGGAGACAGTGTTGGTGTCGGTTAGGTGACGTGGGTCATGTGGAATCTCACTTCATTCCATTTGGAAACAGTGTTAGTGTCGGTGCAAGATGGGTGCATGGTTTGCGCTAGATGTACCATAGGCTTACAAATCATTTTGGACGCAACCGATGGAACTCCTAGGTGACGTGGGTCATGTGGAATATTGCTTCTTTCTATTTGGAGAGAGTGTTGGTGTCGGTTAGGTGACGTGGGTCATGTGGAATGTCACTTCATTCCGTTTGGAGAGAGTGTTAGTGTCGTTGCAAGTTGGATGCATGGTTTGCGCTAGATATACCATAGGCTTACAAATCATTTTGGACGCAACCGATGGAACTCCTAGGTGACGTGGGTCATGTGGAATCTCGCTTCTTTCCTTTTGGAGACAGTGTTGGTGTCGGTTAGGTGACGTGGGTCATGTGGAATCTGACTTCATTCCATTTGGAAACAGTGTTAGTGTCGGTGCAAGATGGGTGCATGGTTTGCGCTAGGTGTACCATAGGCTTACAAATCATTTTGGACGCACCTGATGGAACTCCTAGGTGACGTGGGTCATGTGGAATCTCGCTTCTTTCCATTTGGAGACTGTGTTGGTGTCGGTGCAAGATAGGTGCATGGTTTGCGCTAGACGTACCATAGGCTTATAAATCATTTTGCACGCGCTCGATAGTACCACTAGGTGACAAGGCTCAAGTGGAAGCTCGTTTCAGACTTTTGGATATAGTGCTAATCTTGATGCAAGATAGGTGCACGATTTGCGTGGAACGTACCATTGGCTCAAAAATTGTTTTGGACGCACCCGTTGGAAATCCTATGTGATGTGGGTCATGTGGAATCTCACTTCTTTCCGTTTGGAGACAGTGTTAATGTCAGTGAAAGATAGGTACATGGTTTGCACTAGACGTACCATAGGCTCAACTGGAAGCTCATTTTGGCCTTTCGGACATGATGCTAATCTTGATGCAAGAAAGGTGCACAGTTTGCATCAAACGTACCAATGGATCAAAAATAATTTTGGACGCACCTGATGGAACTCCTAGGTGACGTGGGTCATGTGGAATCTCACTTCTTTCCGTTTGGAGACAGTGTTGGTGTCGGTTAGGTGACGTGGGTCATGTGGAATCTCACTCCATTCCGTTTGGAGACAGTGTTAGTGTCGGTGCAAGATGGGTGCATGGTTTGCGCTAGATGTACCATTGGCTTACAAATCATTTTGGACGCAACCGATGGAACTCCTAGGTGACGTGGGTCATGTGGAATATCGCTTCTTTGTGTTTGGAGATAGTGTTGGTGTTGGTTAGGTGACGTGGGTCATGTGGAATATCGCTTCTTTGTGTTTGGAGATAGTGTTGGTGTTGGTTAGGTGACGTGGGTCATGTGGAATCTCACTTCATTCCTTTTCGAGACAATGTTAGTGTTGGTGCAAGATAGGTGCATGGTTTGCGCTAGATGTACCATAGGCTTACAAATTGTTTTGGACGCAACCGATGGAACTCCTAGGTGACGTGGGTCATGTGGAATATCATTTCTTTCCATTTAGAGATAGTGTTGGTGTCGGTTAGGTGACGTGGGTCATGTGGAATCTCACTTCATTCTGTTTGAAGACAGTGTTAGTGTCGGTGCAAGATGGGTGCATGGTTTGCGCTTGATATACCATAGGCTTACAAATCATTTTGGACGCAACCGATGGAACTCCTAGGTGACTTGGGTCATGTGGAATATCACTTCTTTTCGTTTGGAGACAGTGTTGGTGTCGGTTAGGTGATGTGGTCATGTGGAATCTCACTTCATTCCATTTGGAGACAGTGTTAGTGTCGGTGCAAGATGAGTGAATGGTTTGCGCTAGATATACCATAGGCTTACAATTCATTTTGGGCGCAATCGATGGAACTCCTAGGTGACGTGGGTCATGTGGAATATCGCTTCTTTCTGTGTGGAGATAGTGTTGGTGTTGGTTAGGTGACGTGGGTCATGTGGAATCTCGCTTCATTCCATTTGGAGGCAGTGTTAGTGTCGGTGCAAGATCGGTGCATGGTTTGCGCTAGATGTACCATAGGCATACAAATCATTTTGGATGCAACTGATGGAACTCCTAGGTGACGTGGGTCATGTGGAATCTCGCTTCTTTCCGTTTGGAGAATGTGTTGGTGTCGGTTGGGTAACGTGGGTCATGTGGAATCTCACTTCATTCCGTTTGGAGACAGTGTTAGTGTCGCTGCAAGATGGGTGCATGGTTTGTGCTAGATGTACCATAGGCTTACAAATCATTTTGGACGCACTCGATGGAACTCCTAGGTGACGTGGGTCATGTGGAATCTCGCTTCTTTCCATTTGGTGACTATGTTAGTGTCGGTACAAGATAGGTGCATGGTTTGCGCTAGATGTACCATAGGCTTTTAAATCATTTTGCACGCGCTCGATGGTACCACTAGGTGACAAGGCTCAAGTGGAAGCTCATTTCGGACTTTCGGATATAGTGCTAATCTTGACGCAAGATAGGTGCATGGTTTGCGTGCAATGTACCATTGGCTCAGAAATCATTTTGGACGCACCCGTTGGAACTCCTAAGTGCTGTGGGTCATGTGGAATCTCACTTCTTTCCGTTTGGAGACAATGTTAATGTCGGTGCAAGATAGGTACATGGGTTGCACTAGACGTACCATAGGCTCAACTGGAAGCTCGTTTCGGCCTTTCGGACATGGTGCTAATCTTGACGCAAAAAAGGTGCACGGTTTGCATCAAACGACCATTGGATCAGAAATCATTTTAGACGCACCCGATGGAACTCCTAGGTGACGTGGGTCATGTGGAATCTCACTTCATTCCATTTGGAGACAGTGTTAGTGTTGGTGCAAGATAGGTGCATGGCTTGCGCTAGATGTACCATAGGCATACAAATCGGTTTGGACGCAACCGATGGAACTCCTAGGTGATGTGGGTCACGTGGAATATCGCTTCTTTCTGTTTGGAGATAGTGTTGGTGTCGGTTAGGTGACATGGGTCATGTGGAATCTCACTTCATTCCGTTTGGAGACAGTGTTAGTGTCGGTGCAAGATGGATGCATGGTTTGCTCTAGATGTACCATAGGCTTACAAATCATTTTGGACGCAACCGATGGAACTCCTAGGTGACATAGGTCATGTGGAATATCGCTTCTTTCTGTTTAGAGACAGTGTTGGTGTCAGTTAGGCGACGTGGGTCATGTGGAATCTCACTTCATTCCATTTGAAGACAGTGTTAGGTTCGGTGCAAGATGGGTGCATGGTTTGCGCTAGATGTACCATAGGCTTACAAATCATTTTCGATGCAACCGATGGAACTCCTAGGTGACGTGGGTCATGTGGAATCTTGCTTCTTTCCATTTGGAGACAGTGTTGGTGTCGGTTAGGTGACGTGGGTCATGTGGAATCTCACTTCATTCCATTTGGAAACAGTGTTAGTGTCGGTGCAAGATGGGTGCATGGTTTGCGCTAGATGTACCATAGGCTTACAAATCATTTTGGACGCAACCGATGGAACTCCTAGGTGACGTGGGTCATGTGGAATATTGCTTCTTTCTATTTGGAGAGAGTGTTGGTGTCGGTTAGGTGACGTGGGTCATGTGGAATGTCACTTCATTCCATTTGGAGAGAGTGTTAGTGTCGTTGCAAGATGGATGCATGGTTTGCGCTAGATGTACCATAGGCTTACAAATCATTTTGGACGCAACCGATGGAACTCCTAGGTGACGTGGGTCATGTGGAATCTCGCTTCTTTCCGTTTGGAGACAGTGTTGGTGTCGGTTAGGTGACGTGGGTCATGTGGAATCTCACTTCATTCCATTTGGAAACAGTGTTAGTGTCGGTGCAAGATGGGTGCATGGTTTGCGCTAGGTGTACCATAGGCTTACAAATCATTTTGGACGCACCTGATGGAACTCCTAGGTGACGTGGGTCATGTGGAATCTCGCTTCTTTCCATTTGGAGACTGTGTTGGTGTCGGTGCAAGATAGGTGCATGGTTTGCGCTAGACGTACCATAGGCTTATAAATCATTTTGCACGCGCTCGATGGTACCACTAGGTGACGAGGCTCAAGTGGAAGCTCGTTTCAGACTTTTGGATATAGTGCTAATCTTGATGCAAGATAGGTGCACGATTTGCGTGGAACGTACCATTGGCTCAAAAATTGTTTTGGACGCACCCGTTGGAAATCCTATGTGATGTGGGTCATGTGGAATCTCACTTCTTTCCGTTTGGAGACAGTGTTAATGTCAGTGAAAGATAGGTACATGGTTTGCACTAGACGTACCATAGGCTCAACTAGAAGCTCATTTTGGCCTTTTGGACATGGTGCTAATCTTGATGCAAGAAAGGTGCACGGTTTGCATCAAACGTACCAATGGATCAGAAATCATTTTGGACGCACCTGATGGAACTCCTAGGTGACATGGGTCATGTGGAATCACGCTTCTTTCCGTTTAGAGACAGTGTTGGTGTCGGTTAGGTGACGTGGGTCATGTGGAATCTCACTCCATTCCGTTTGGAGACAGTGTTAGTGTCAGTGCAAGATGGGTGCATGGTTTGCGCTAGATGTACCATTGGCTTACAAATCATTTTGGACGCAACCGATGGAACTCCTAGGTGACGTGGGTCATGTGGAATATCGCTTCTTTGTGTTTGGAGATAGTGTTGGTGTTGGTTAGGTGACGTGGGTCATGTGGAATCTCACTTCATTCCTTTTGGAGACAATGTTAGTGTTGGTGCAAGATAGGTGCATGGTTTGCGCTAGATGTACCATAGGCTTACAAATCGTTTTAGACGCAACCGATGGAACTCCTAGGTGACGTGGGTCATGTGGAATATCGTTTCTTTCCATTTAGAGATAGTGTTGGTGTCGGTTAGGTGACGTGGGTCATGTGGAATCTCACTTCATTCCATTTGGAAATAGTGTTAGTGTCGGTGCAAGATGGGTGCATGGTTTGCGCTAGATGTACCATAGGCTTACAAATCGTTTTGGATGCAACCGATGGAACTCCTACGTGACATGGGTCATGTGGAATCTCGCTTCTTTCCGTTTGGAGACAGTGTTGGTGTCGGTTAGGTGACGTGGGTCATGTGGAATCTCACTTCATTCCATTTGGAAACAGTGTTAGTGTCGGTGCAAGATGGGTGCATGGTTTGCGCTAGATGTACCATAGGCTTACAAATCGTTTTGGACGCAACCGATGGAACTCCTAGGTGACGTGGGTCATGTGGAATATCGTTTCTTTCCGTTTAGAGATAGTGTTGGTGTCGGTTAGGTGACGTGGGTCATGTGGAATCTCAATTCATTCTGTTTGAAGACAGTGTTAGTGTCGGTGCAAGATGGGTGCATGGTTTACGCTAGATATGCCATAGGCTTACAAATCATTTTGGACGCAACCGATGGAACTCCTATGTGACGTGGGTCATGTGGAATATCGCTTCTTTCTATTTGGAGACAGTGTTGGTGTCGGTTAGGTGACGTGGGTCACGTGGAATCTCTCTTCATTCCATTTGGAGATAGTGTTAGTGTTGGTGCAAGATGGGTGCATGGTTTGCGCTAGATGTACCATAGGCTTACAAATCATTTTGGACGCAACCGATGGAACTCCTAGGTGACGTGGGTCATGTGGAATCTCGCTTCTTTCTGTTTGGAGACAGTGTTGGTGTCGGTTGGGTGACGTGGGTCATGTGGAATCTCACTTCTTTCCGTTTGGAGACAGTGTTAGTGTCGGTGCAAGATGGGTGCATGGTTTGCGCTAGATGTACCATAGGCTTACAAATCATTTTGGATGCAACCGATGGAACTCCTAGGTGACGTGGGTCATGTGGAATCTCACTTCTTTCCATTTGGAGACAATGTTAATATCGGTGCAAATAGGTACATGGGTTGCACTAGACGTACCATAGGCTCAATTGGAAGCTCGTTTCGGCCTTTCGGACTTGGTGCTAATCTTGACGCAAGAAAGGTGCATGGTTTGCGTCAAACGTACCATTAGATCGGAAATCATTTTAGACGCACCCGATGGAACTCCTAGGTGATGTGGGTCATGTGGAATCTAACTTCATTCCGTTTGGAGCCAGTGTTTGTGTTGGTGCAAGATAGGTGCGTGGTTTGCGCTAGATGTACCATAGGCATACAAATCGGTTTGGACGCAACCAATGGAACTCCTAGGAGATGTGGGTCATGTGGAATATCGCTTCTTTCTGTTTGGAGACAGTGTTGGTGTCGGTTAGGTGACATGGGTCATGTGGAATCTCACTTCATTCTATTTGGAGACAGTGTTAGTGTCGGTGCAAGATGGGTGCAAGGTTTGCGCTAGATATACCATAGGCTTACAAATCATTTTGGACGCAACCGATGGAACTCCTAGGTGACGTGGGTCATGTGGAATATTGCTTCTTTCTATTTGGAGAGAGTGTTGGTGTCGGTTAGGTGACGTGGGTCATGTGGAATGTCACTTCATTCCATTTGGAGAGAGTGTTAGTGTCGTTGCAAGATGGATGCATGGTTTGCGCTAGATGTACCATAGGCTTACAAATCATTTTGGACGCAACCGATGGAACTCCTAGGTGACGTGGGTCATGTGGAATCTCGCTTCTTTCCGTTTGGAGACAGTGTTGGTGTCGGTTAGGTCACGTGGGTCATGTGGAATCTCACTTCATTCCATTTGGAAACAGTGTTAGTGTCGGTGCAAGATGGGTGCATGGTTTGCGCTAGATGTACCATAGGCTTACAAATCATTTTGGACGCACCTGATGGAACTCCTAGGTGACGTGGGTCATGTGGAATCTCGCTTCTTTCTATTTGGAGACTGTGTTGGTGTCGATGCAAGATAGGTGCATGGTTTGCGCTAGATGTACCATAGGCTTATAAATCGTTTTGCACGCGCTCGATGGTACCACTAGGTGATGAGGCTCAAGTGGAAGCTCGTTTCGGACTTTCGGATATAGTGCTAATATCGACGCAAGATAGGTGCACGATTTGAGTGGAATGTACCATTGGCTCAGAAATCATTTTGGACACACCCGTTGGAACTCCTAGGTGCTGTGGGTCATGTGGAATCTCACTTCTTTCCATTTGGACACAATGTTAATGTCAGTGCAAGATAGGTACATGGGTTGCACTAGACATACCATAGGCTCAACTAGAAGCTCGTTTCGACCTTTTGGACATGGTGCTAATCTTGACGTAAGAAAGGTGCATGGTTTGCGTCAAACGTACCATTGGATCGGAAATCATTTTAGACGCACCCGGTGGAACTCCTAGGTGACGTGGGTCATGTGGAATCTCACTTCATTCCGTTTGGAGACAGTGTTAGTGTTGGTGCAAGATGGGTGCATGGTTTGCGCTAGATGTACCATAGGCTTACAAATCATTTTGGATGCAACCGATGGAACTCCTAGGTGACGCGGGTCATGTGGAATCTCACTTCTTTCTGTTTGGAGACAATGTTAATGTCGGTGCAAGATAGGTACATGGGTTGCACTAGATGTACCATAGGCTCAACTGGAAGCTCATTTTGGCCTTTTGGACATGGTGCTAATCTTGACGCAAGAAAGGTGCACGGTTTGTGTCAAACGTACCATTGGATCGGAAATCATTTTAGACGCACCCGATGGAACTCCTAGGTGATGTGGGTCATGTGGAATCTAACTTCATTCCATTTGGAGACAGTGTTGGTGTCGGTTAGGTGACATGGGTCATGTGGAATCTCACTTCATTCTGTTTGGAGACAGTGTTAGTGTCGGAGCAAGATGGGTGCATGGTTTGTGCTAGATATACCATAGGCTTACAAATCATTTTGGACGCAATCGATGGAACTCCTAGGTGATGTGGGTCATGTGGAATATTGCTTCTTTCTATTTGGAGAGAGTGTTGGTGTCGGTTAGGTGACATCGGTCATGTGGAATGTCACTTCATTCCATTTAGAGACAGTGTTAGTGTCGTTGCAAGATGGATGCATGGTTTGCGCTAGATGTACCATAGGCTTACAAATCATTTTGGACGCAACCGATGGAACTCCTAGGTGACGTGGGTCATGTGGAATCTCGCTTCTTTCCGTTTGGAGATAGTGTTGGTGTCGGTTAGGTCACGTGGGTCATGTGGAATCTCACTTCATTCCATTTGGAAACAGTGTTAGTGTCGGTGCAAGATGGGTGCATGGTTTGCGCTAGATGTACCATATGCTTACAAATAATTTTGGACGCACCTAATGGAACTCCTATATGACGTGGGTCATGTGGAATCTCGCTTCTTTCTATTTGGAGACTGTGTTGGTGTCGATGCAAGATAGGTGCATGGTTTGCGCTAGACGTACCATAGGCTTATAAATCGTTTTGCACGCGCTCGATGGTACCACTAGGTGATGAGGCTCAAGTGGAAGCTCATTTCGGACATTCATATATAGTGCTAATCTCGATGCAAGATAGGTCCACGGTTTGCGTGGAACGTACCATTAGCTCAAAAATTGTTTTGGACGCACCCGTTGGAAATCCTATGTGATGTGGGTCATGTGGAATCTCACTTCTTTCTGTTTGGAGACAGTGTTAATGTCAGTGAAAGATAGGTACATGGTTTGCACTAGACGTACCATAGGCTCAACTGGAAGCTCGTTTTGGCCTTTCGGACATAGTGCTAATCTTGATGCAAGAAAGGTGCACGGTTTGCGTCAAACGTACCAATGGATCAGAAATCATTTTGGACGCACCTGATGGAACTCCTAGGTGACGAGGGTCATGTGGAATCTCACTTCATTCTATTTGGAGACAATGTTAGTGTTGGTGCAAGATAGGTGCATGGTTTGCGCTAGATGTACCATAGGCTTACAAATCGTTTTGGACGCAACCGATGGAACTCCTAGGTGACGTGGGTCATGTGGAATATCGTTTCTTTCCGTTTAGAGATAGTGTTGGTGTCGGTTAGGTGATGTGGGTCATGTGGAATCTCAATTCATTCTGTTTGAAGACAGTGTTAGTGTCGGTGCAAGATGGGTGCATGGTTTACGCTAGATATGCCATAGGCTTACAAATCATTTTGGACGCAACCGATGGAACTCTTAGGTGACTTGGGTCATGTGGAATATCACTTCTTTCCGTTTGGAGATAGTGTTGGTGTCGGTTAGGTGACGTGGGTCATGTGGAATCTCACTTCATTCCGTTTGGAGATAGTGTTAGTGTCGGTGCAAGATGAGTGCATGGTCTGCGCTAGATGTACCATAGGCTTACAAATCATTTTGGACGCAACCGATGGAACTCCTATGTGATGTGGGTCATGTGGAATATCGCTTCTTTCTGTTTGGAGACAGTGTTGGTGTCGGTTAGGTGACGTGGGTCACGTGGAATCTCTCTTCATTCCATTTGGAGATAGTGTTAGTGTCGGTGCAAGATGGGTGCATGGTTTGCGCTAGATGTACCATAGGCTTACAAATCATTTTGGACGCAACCGATGGAACTCCTAGGTGACGTGGGTCATGTGGAATCTCGCTTCTTTCCGTTTGGAGACAGTGTTGGTGTCGGTTGGGTGACGTGGGTCATGTGGAATCTCACTTCTTTCTGTTTGGAGACAGTGTTAGTGTCGGTGCAAGATGGGTGCATGGTTTGCGCTAGATGTACCATAGGCTTACAAATCATTTTGGATGCAACCGATGGAACTCCTAGGTGACGTGGGTCATGTGGAATCTCACTTCTTTCCATTTGGAGACAATGTTAATGTCGGTGCAAGATAGGTACATGGGTTGCACTAGACGTACCATAGGCTCAATTGGAAGCTCGTTTCGGCCTTTCGGACTTGGTGCTAATCTTGACGCAAGAAAGGTGCATGGTTTGCGTCAAACGTACCATTGGATCGGAAATCATTTTAGACGCACCCGGTGGAACTCCTAGGTGATGTGGGTCATGTGGAATCTAACTTCATTCCGTTTGGAGACAGTGTTAGTGTTGGTGCAAGATAGGTGCGTGGTTTGCGCTAGATGTACCATAGGCATACAAATCGGTTTGGACGCAACCAATGGAACTCCTAGGAGATGTGGGTCATGTGGAATATCGCTTCTTTCTGTTTGGAGACAGTGTTGGTGTCGGTTAGGTGACATGGGTCATGTGGAATCTCACTTCATTCTGTTTGGAGACAGTGTTAGTGTCGGTGCAAGATGGGTGCATGGTTTGCGCTAGATATACCACAGGCTTACAAATCATTTTGGACGCAACCGATGGAACTCCTAGGTGACGTGGGTCATGTGGAATATTGCTTCTTTCTATTTGGAGAGAGTGTTGGTGTCGGTTAGGTGACGTGGGTCATGTGGAATGTCACTTCATTCCATTTGGAGAGAGTGTTAGTGTCGTTGCAAGATGGATGCATGGTTTGCGCTAGATGTACCATAGGCTTACAAATCATTTTGGACGCAACCGATGGAACTCCTAGGTGACGTGGGTCATGTGGAATCTCGCTTCTTTCCTTTTGGAGACAGTGTTGGTGTCGGTTAGGTGACGTGGGTCATGTGGAATCTGACTTCATTCCATTTGGAAACAGTGTTAGTGTCGTTGCAAGATGGGTGCATGGTTTGCGCTAGGTGTACCATAGGCTTACAAATCATTTTGGACGCACCTGATGGAACTCCTAGGTGACGTGGGTCATGTGGAATCTCGCTTCTTTCCATTTGGAGACTGTGTTGGTGTCGGTGCAAGATAGGTGCATGGTTTGCGCTAGACGTACCATAGGCTTAGAAATCATTTTGCACGCGCTCGATGGTACCACTAGGTGACGAGGCTCAAGTGGAAGCTTGTTTCGGACTTTTGGATATAGTGCTAATCTTGATGCAAGATAGGTGCACGATTTGCGTGGAACGTACCATTGGCTCAAAAATTGTTTTGGACGCACCCGTTGGAAATCCTATGTGATGTGGGTCATGTGGAATCTCACTTCTTTCCGTTTGGAGACAGTGTTAATGTCAGTGAAAGATAGGTACATGGTTTGCACTAGACGTACCATAGGCTCAACTGGAAGCTCATTTTGGCCTTTCGGACATGGTGCTAATCTTGATGCAAGAAAGGTGCACGGTTTGCATCAAACGTACCAATGGATCAGAAATCATTTTGGACGCACCTGATGGAACTCCTAGGTGACGTGGGTCATGTGGAATCTCGCTTCTTTCCGTTTGGAGACAGTGTTGGTGTCGGTTTGGTGACGTTGGTCATGTGGAATCTCACTCCATTCCATTTGGAGACAGTGTTAGTGTCGGTGCAAGATGGGTGCATGGTTTGCGCTAGATGTACCATTGGCTTACAAATCATTTTGGACGCAACCGATGGAACTCCTAGGTGACGTGGGTCATGTGGAATATCGCTTCTTTGTGTTTGGAGATAGTGTTGGTGTTGGTTAGGTGACGTGGGTCATGTGGAATCTCACTTCATTCCTTTTGGAGACAATGTTAGTGTTGGTGCAAGATAGGTGCATGGTTTGCGCTAGATGTACCATAGGCTTACAAATCGTTTTGGACGCAACCGATGGAACTCCTAGGTGACGTGGGTCATGTGGAATATCGTTTCTTTCCATTTAGAGATAGTGTTGGTATTGGTTAGGTGACGTGGGTCATGTGGAATCTCACTTCATTCTGTTTGAGGATAGTGTTAGTGTCAGTGCAAGATGGGTGCATGGTTTGCGCTAGATATACCATAGGCTTACAAATCGTTTTGGATGCAACCGATGGAACTCCTAGGTGACTTGGGTCATGTGGAATATCACTTCTTTTCATTTGGAGACAGTGTTGGTGTCGGTTAGGTGATGTGGTCATGTGGAATCTCACTTCATTCCATTTGGAGACAGTGTTAGTGTCGGTGCAAGATGAGTGAATGGTTTGCGCTAGATATACCATAGGCTTACAATTCATTTTGGGCGCAATCGATGGAACTCCTAGGTGACGTGGGTCATGTGGAATATCACTTCTTTCTGTTTGGAGATAGTGTTGGTGTTGGTTAGGTGACGTGGGTCATGTGGAATCTCACTTCATTCCATTTGGAGGCAGTGTTAGTGTCGGTGCAAGATGGGTGCATGGTTTGCGCTAGATGTACCATAGGCATACAAATCATTTTGGATGCAACTGATGGAACTCCTAGGTGACGTGGGTCATGTGGAATCTCGCTTCTTTCCGTTTGGAGAATGTGTTGGTGTCGTTTGGGTAACGTGGGTCATGTGGAATCTCACTTCATTCCGTTTGGAGACAGTGTTAGTGTCGCTGCAAGATGGGTGCATGGTTTGTGCTAGATGTACCATAGGCTTACAAATCGTTTTGGACGCACTCGATGGAACTCCTAGGTGACGTGGGTCATGTGGAATCTCGCTTCTTTCCATTTGGTGACTGTGTTAGTATCGGTACAAGATAGGTGCATGGTTTGCGCTAGATGTACCATAGGCTTATAAATCATTTTGCACGCGCTCGATGGTACCACTAGGTGACAAGGCTCAAGTGGAAGCTCATTTCGGACTTTCGGATATAGTGCTAATCTTGACGCAAGATAGGTGCATGGTTTGCGTGCAATGTACCATTGGCTCAGAAATCATTTTGGACGCACCCGTTGGAACTCCTAGGTGCTGTGGGTCATGTGGAATCTCACTTCTTTTCGTTTGGAGACAATGTTAATGTCGGTGCAAGATAGGTACATGGGTTGCACTAGACGTACCATAGGCTCAACTGGAAGCTCGTTTCGGCCTTTCGGACATGGTGCTAATCTTGACGCAAAAAAGGTGCACGGTTTGCGTCAAACGTACCATTGGATCAGAAATCATTTTAGACGCACCCGATGGAACTCCTACGTGACGTGGGTCATGTGGAATCTCACTTCATTCCGTTTGGAGACAGTGTTAGTGTTGGTGCAAGATAGGTGCATGGCTTGCGCTAGATGTACCATAGGCATACAAATCGGTTTGGACGCAACCGATGGAACTCCTAGGTGATGTGGGTCACGTGGAATATCGCTTCTTTCTGTTTGGAGACAGTGTTGGTGTTGGTTAGGTGACATGGGTCATGTGGAATCTCAATTCATTCCGTTTGGAGACAGTGTTAGTGTCGGTGTAAGATGGATGCATGGTTTGCTCTAGATGTACCATAGGCTTACAAACCATTTTGGACGCAACCGATGGAACTCCTAGGTGACATAGGTCATGTGGAATATCGCTTCTTTCTGTTTGGAGACAGTGTTGGTGTCAGTTAGGCGACGTGGGTCATGTGGAATCTCACTTCATTCCATTTGAAGACAGTGTTAGGTTCGGTGCAAGATGGGTGCATGGTTTGCGCTAGATGTACCATAGGCTTACAAATCATTTTGGATGCAACCGATGGAACTCCTAGGTGACGTGGGTCATGTGGAATCTCACTTCTTTCCGTTTGGAGACAGTGTTGGTGTCGGTTAGGTGACGTGGGTCATGTGGAATCTCACTTCATTCCATTTGGAAATAGTGTTAGTGTCGGTGCAAGATGGGTGCATGGTTTGCGCTAGATGTACCATAGGCTTATAATTCATTTTGGACGCACCTGATGGAACTCCTAGGTGACGTGGGTCATGTGGAATCTCGCTTCTTTCCATTTGGAGACTGTGTTGGTGTCAGTGCAAGATAGGTGTATGGTTTGCGCTAGATGTACCATAGGCTCAAGTGGAAGCTTGTTTTGGACTTTTCGGATATAGTGCTAATCTCGACACAAGATAGGTGCTTGGTTTGAGTGGAATGTACCATTGGCTCATAAATCATTTTGGACGCACCCGTTGGAACTCCTAGGTGCTGTGGGTCATGTGGAATCTCACTTCTTTCCGTTTGGAGACAATGTTAATGTTGGTGCAAGATAGGTAAATGGGTTGCACTAGACGTCCATAGGCTCAACTAGAAGCTCGTTTTGGCCTTTCGGACATGGTGCTAATCTTGACGCAAAAAAGGTGCACGGTTTGCGCCAAACGTACCATTAGATCGGAAATCATTTTAGACGCACCCGATGGAACTCCTAGGTGACGTGGGTCATGTGGAATCTCACTTCATTCCGTTTAGAGACAGTGTTAGTGTTGGTGCAAGATAGGTGCATGGTTTGCGCTAGATGTACCATAGGCATACAAATCGGTTTGGACGCAACCGATGGAACTCCTAGGTGACGTGGGTCATGTGGAATATTGCTTCTTTCTATTTGGAGAGAGTGTTGGTGTCGGTTAGGTGACATGGGTCATGTGGAATGTCACTTCATTCCATTTGGAGAGAGTGTTAGTGTCGTTGCAAGATGGATGCATGGTTTGCACTAGATGTACCATAGGCTTACAAATCATTTTGGACGCAACCGATGGAACTCCTAGGTGACCTGGGTCATGTGGAATATCGCTTCTTTCTGTTTGGAGACAGTGTTGGTGTCGGTTAGGTGACGTGGGTCATGTGGAATCTCACTTCATTCCATTTGGAGATAGTGTTAGTGTCGGTGCAAGATGAGTGCATGGTCTGCGCTAGATGTACCATAGGCTTACAAATCATTTTGGATGCAACTGATGGAACTCCTATGTGATGTGGGTCATGTGGAATATCGCTTCTTTCTGTTTGGAGACAGTGTTGGTGTCGGTTAGGTGACGTGGGTCACGTGGAATCTCTCTTCATTCCATTTGGAGATAGTGTTAGTGTCGGTGCAAGATGGGTGCATGGTTTGCGCTAGATGTACCATAGGCTTACAAATCATTTTGGACGCAACCGATGGAACTCCTAGGTGACGTGGGTCATGTGGAATCTCGCTTCTTTCCATTTGGAGACAGTGTTGGTGTCGGTTAGGTGACATGGGTCATGTGGAATCTCACTTCATTCCAATTGGAAACAGTGTTAGTGTCGGTGCAAGATGGGTGCATGGTTTGCGCTAGATGTACCATAGGCTTACAAATCGTTTTGGACGCAACCGATGGAACTCCTAGGTGACGTGGGTCATGTGGAATATCGTTTCTTTCCGTTTAGAGATAGTGTTGGTGTCGGTTAGGTGACATGGGTCATGTGGAATCTCAATTCATTCTATTTGAAGACAGTGTTAGTGTCGGTGCAAGATGGGTGCATGGTTTACGCTAGATATGCCATAGGCTTACAAATCATTTTGGACGCAACCGATGGAACTCTTAGGTGACTTGAGTCATGTGGAATATCACTTCTTTCCGTTTGGAGATAGTGTTGGTGTCGGTTAGGTGACGTGGGTCATGTGGAATCTCACTTCATTCCATTTGGAGATAGTGTTAGTGTCGGTGCAAGATGAGTGCATGGTCTGCGCAAGATGTACCATAGGCTTACAAATCATTTTGGACGCAACCGATGGAACTCCTATGTGATGTGGGTCATGTGGAATATCGCTTCTTTCTGTTTGGAGACAGTGTTGGTGTCGGTTAGGTGACGTGGGTCACGTGGAATCTCTCTTCATTCCATTTGGAGATAGTGTTAGTGTCGGTGCAAGATGGGTGCATGGTTTGCGCTAGATGTACCATAGGCTTACAAATCATTTTGGACGCAACCGATGGAACTCCTAGGTGACGTGGGTCATGTGGAATCTCGCTTCTTTCCGTTTGGAGACAGTGTTGGTGTCGGTTGGGTGACATGGGTCATGTGGAATCTCACTTCTTTCCGTTTGGAGACAGTGTTAGTGTCGGTGCAAGATGGGTGCATGGTTTGCGCTAGATGTACCATAGGCTTACAAATCATTTTGGATGCAACCGATGGAACTCCTAGGTGACGTGGGTCATGTGGAATCTCACTTCTTTCCATTTGGAGACAATGTTAATGTCGGTGCAAGATAGGTACATGGGTTGCACTAGACGTACCATAGGCTCAATTGGAAGCTCGTTTCGGCCTTTCGGACTTGGTGCTAATCTTGACGCAAGAAAGGTGCATGGTTTGCGTCAAACCTACCATTGGATCGGAAATCATTTTAGACGCACCCGATGGAACTCCTAGGTGATGTGGGTCATGTGGAATCTAACTTCATTCCGTTTGGAGACAGTGTTAGTGTTGGTGCAAGATAGGTGCGTGGTTTGCGCTAGATGTACCATAGGCATACAAATCGGTTTGGACGCAACCAATGGAACTCCTAGGAGATGTGGGTCATGTGGAATATCGCTTCTTTCTGTTTGGAGACAGTGTTGGTGTCGGTTAGGTGACATGGGTCATGTGGATTCTCACTTCATTCTGTTTGGAGACAGTGTTAGTGTCGGTGCAAGATGGGTGCATGGTTTGCGCTAGATATACCATAGGCTTACAAATCATTTTGGACGCAACCGATGGAACTCCTAGGTGACGTGGGTCATGTGGAATATTGCTTCTTTCTATTTGGAGAGAGTGTTGGTGTCGGTTAGGGGACGTGGGTCATGTGGAATGTCACTTCATTCCATTTGGAGAGAGTGTTAGTGTCGTTGCAAGATGGATGCATGGTTTGCGCTAGATGTACCATAGGCTTACAAATCATTTTGGACGCAACCGATGGAACTCCTAGGAGACGTGGGTCATGTGGAATCTCGCTTCTTTCCTTTTGGAGACAGTGTTGGTGTCGGTTAGGTGACGTGGGTCATGTGGAATCTCACTTCTTTCCGTTTGGAGACAGTGTTAGTGTCGGTGCAAGATGGGTGCATGGTTTACGCTAGATATGCCATAGGCTTACAAATCATTTTGGACGCAACCGATGGAACTCTTAGGTGACGTGGGTCATGTGGAATATCACTTCTTTCCGTTTGGAGATAGTGTTGGTGTCGGTTAGGTGACGTGGGTCATGTGGAATCTCACTTCATTCCATTTGGAGATAGTGTTAGTGTCGGTGCAAGATGAGTGCATGGTCTGCGCTAGATGTACCATAGGCTTACAAATCATTTTGGACGCAACCGATGGAACTCCTATGTGATGTGGGTCATGTGGAATATCGCTTCTTTCTGTTTGGAGACAGTGTTGGTGTCGGTTAGGTGACGTGGGTCACGTGGAATCTCTCTTCATTCCATTTGGAGATAGTGTTAGTGTCGGTGCAAGATGGGTGCATGGTTTGCGCTAGATGTACCATAGGCTTACAAATCATTTTGGACGCAACCGATGGAACTCCTAGGTGACATGGGTCATGTGGAATCTCGCTTCTTTCCGTTTGGAGACAGTGTTGGTGTCGGTTGGGTGACGTGGGTCATGTGGAATCTCACTTCTTTCCGTTTGGAGACAGTGTTAGTGTCGGTGCAAGATGGGTGCATGGTTTGCGCTAGATGTACCATAGGCTTACAAATCATTTTGGATGCAACCGATGGAACTCCTAGGTGACTTGGGTCATGTGGAATCTCACTTCTTTCCATTTGGAGACAATGTTAATGTCGGTGCAAGATAGGTACATGGGTTGCACTAGACGTACCATAGGCTCAATTGGAAGCTCGTTTCGGCCTTTCGGACTTGGTGCTAATCTTGACGCAAGAAAGGTGCATGGTTTGCGTCAAACGTACCATTGGATCGGAAATCATTTTAGACGCACCCGATGGAACTCCTAGGTGATGTGGGTCATGTGGAATCTAACTTCATTCCGTTTGGAGACAGTGTTAGTGTTGGTGCAAGATAGGTGCGTGGTTTGCGCTAGATGTACCATAGGCATACAAATCGGTTTGGACGCAACCAATGGAACTCCTAGGAGATGTGGGTCATGTGGAATATCGCTTCTTTCTGTTTGGAGACAGTGTTGGTGTCGGTTAGGTGACATGGGTCATGTGGAATCTCACTTCATTCTGTTTGGAGACAGTGTTAGTGTCGGTGCAAGATGGGTGCATGGTTTGCGCTAGATATACCATAGGCTTACAAATCATTTTGGACGCAACCGATGGAACTCCTAGGTGACGTGGGTCATGTGGAATATTGCTTCTTTCTATTTGGAGAGAGTGTTGGTGTCGGTTAGGTGACGTGGGTCATGTGGAATGTCACTTCATTCCATTTGGAGAGAGTGTTAGTGTCGTTGCAAGATGGATACATGGTTTGCGCTAGATGTACCATAGGCTTACAAATCATTTTGGACGCAACCGATGGAACTCCTAGGTGACGTGGGTCATGTGGAATCTCGCTTCTTTCCTTTTGGAGACAGTGTTGGTGTCGGTTAGGTGACGTGGGTCATGTGGAATCTGACTTCATTCCATTTGGAAACAGTGTTAGTGTCGGTGCAAGATGGGTGCACAGTTTGCGCTAGGTGTACCATAGGCTTACAAATCATTTTGGACGCACCTGATGGAACTCCTAGGTGACGTGGGTCATGTGGAATCTCGCTTCTTTCCATTTGGAGACTGTGTTGGTGTCGGTGCAAGATAGGTGCATGGTTTGCGCTAGACGTACCATAGGCTTATAAATCATTTTGCACGCGCTCGATGGTACCACTAGGTGACGAGGCTCAAGTGGAAGCTTGTTTCGGACTTTTGGATATAGTGCTAATCTTGATGCAAGATAGGTGCACGATTTGCGTGGAACGTACCATTGGCTCAAAAATTGTTTTGGACGCACCCGTTGGAAATCCTATGTGATGTGGGTCATGTGGAATCTCACTTCTTTCCGTTTGGAGACAGTGTTAATGTCAGTGAAAGATAGGTACATGGTTTGCACTAGACGTACCATAGGCTCAACTGGAAGCTCATTTTGGCCTTTCGGACATGGTGCTAATCTTGATGCAAGAAAGGTGCACGGTTTGCATCAAACGTACCAATGGATCAGAAATCATTTTGGACGCACCTGATGGAACTCCTAGGTGACGTGGGTCATGTGGAATCTCGCTTCTTTCCGTTTGGAGACAGTGTTGGTGTCGGTTTGGTGACGTTGGTCATGTGGAATCTCACTCCATTCCGTTTGGAGACAGTGTTAGTGTCGGTGCAAGATGGGTGCATGGTTTGCGCTAGATGTACCATTGGCTTACAAATCATTTTGGACGCAACCGATGGAACTCCTAGGTGACGTGGGTCATGTGGAATATCGCTTCTTTGTGTTTGGAGATAGTGTTGGTGTTGGTTAGGTGATGTGGGTCATGTGGAATCTCACTTCATTCCTTTTGGAGACAATGTTAGTGTTGGTGCAAGATAGGTGCATGGTTTGCGCTAGATGTACCATAGGCTTACAAATCATTTTGGACGCAACCAATGGAACTCCTAGGTGACGTGGGTCATGTGGAATATCGTTTCTTTCCATTTAGAGATAGTGTTGGTGTTGGTTAGGTGACGTGGGTCTTGTGGAATCTCACTTCATTCTGTTTGAGGATAGTGTTAGTGTCAGTGCAAGATGGGTGCATGGTTTGTGCTAGATATACCATAGGCTTACAAATCGTTTTGGACGCAACCGATGGAACTCCTAGGTGACTTGGGTCATGTGGAATATCACTTCTTTTCATTTGGAGACAGTGTTGGTGTCGGTTAGGTGATGTGGTCATGTGGAATCTCACTTCATTCCATTTGGAGACAGTGTTAGTGTCGGTGCAAGATGAGTGAATGGTTTGCGCTAGATATACCATAGGCTTACAATTCATTTTGGGCGCAATCGATGGAACTCCTAGGTGACGTGGGTCATGTGGAATATCGCTTCTTTCTGTTTGGAGATAGTGTTGGTGTTGGTTAGGTGACGTGGGTCATGTGGAATCTCACTTCATTCCATTTGGAGGCAGTGTTAGTGTCGGTGCAAGATGGGTGCATGGTTTGCGCTAGATGTACCATAGGCATACAAATCATTTTGGATGCAACTGATGGAACTCCTAGGTGACGTGGGTCATGTGGAATCTCGCTTCTTTCCGTTTGGAGAATGTGTTGGTGTCGTTTGGGTAACGTGGGTCATGTGGAATCTCACTTCATTCCGTTTGGAGACAGTGTTAGTGTCGCTGCAAGATGGGTGCATGGTTTGTGCTAGATGTACCATAGGCTTACAAATCGTTTTGGACGCACTCGATGGAACTCCTAGGTGACGTGGGTCATGTGGAATCTCGCTTCTTTCCATTTGGTGACTGTGTTAGTGTCGGTACAAGATAGGTGCATGGTTTGCGCTAGATGTACCATAGGCTTATAAATCATTTTGCACGCGCTCGATGGTACCACTAGGTGACAAGGCTCAAGTGGAAGCTCATTTCGGACTTTCGGATATAGTGCTAATCTTGACGCAAGATAGGTGCATGGTTTGCGTGCAATGTACCATTGGCTCAGAAATCATTTTGGACGCACCCGTTGGAACTCCTAGGTGCTGTGGGTCATGTGGAATCTCACTTCTTTTCGTTTGGAGACAATGTTAATGTCAGTGCAAGATAGGTACATGGGTTGCACTAGACGTACCATAGGCTCAACTAGAAGCTCGTTTCGGCCTTTTGGACATGGTGCTAATCTTGACGCAAGAAAGGTGCACGGTTTGCGTCAAACGTACCATTGGATCGGAAATCATTTTAGACGCACCCGGTGGAACTCCTAGGTGACGTGGGTCATGTGGAATCTCACTTAATTCCGTTTGGAGACAGTGTTAGTGTTGGTGCAAGATAGGTGCATGGTTTGCGCTAGATGTACCATAGGCTTACAAATCGGTTTGGACGCAATCGATGGAACTCCTAGGTGACGTGGGTCATGTCGAATATCGCTTCTTTCCGTTTGGAGACAGTGTTGGCGTCGGTTAGGTGACGTGGGTCAAGTGGAATCTCACTTCATTCCATTTGGAGACAGTGTTAGTGTCGGTGCAAGATGGGTGCATGGTTTGCGCTAGATGTACCATAGGCTTTTAAATCATTTTGGACACACCCGATGGAACTCCTAGGTGACATGGGTCATGTGGAATCTTGCTTCTTTCCATTTGGAGACTGTGTTGGTGTCGGTGCAAGATAGGTGCACGGTTTGCGCTAGATGTACCATAGGCTTATAAATCGTTTTGCACGCGCTCGATGGTACCACTAGGCGACGAGGCTCAAGTGGAAGCTCGTTTCGGACTTTCGGATATAGTGCTAATCTCAACGCAAGATAGGTGCACGGTTTGCGTGGAATGTACCATTGGCTCAGAAATTGTTTTGGACGCACCAGTTGGAACTCCTAGGTGCTGTGGGTCATGTGGAATCTCACTTCTTGCCGTTTGGAGACATTGTTAATGTCGGTGCAAGATAGGTACATGGGTTGCACTAGACGTACCATAGGCTCAACTGGAAGCTCGTTTCGGCCTTTCGGACATGGTGCTAATCTTGACGGAAGAAAGGTGCACGGTTTGCGTCAAACGTACCATTGGATCGGAAATCATTTTAGACGCACCCGATGGAACTCCTAGGTGACATGGGTCATGTGGAATCTCACTTCATTCTGTTTGGAGACAGTGTTAGTGTTGGTGCAAGATAGGTGCATGGTTTGCGCTAGATGTACTATGGCTTACAAATCATTTTGGACGCAACCGATGGAACTCCTAGGTGACATGGGTCATGTGAAATCTCACTTCTTTCCGTTTGGAGACAGTGTTGGTGTCGGTTAGGTGACGTGAGGCATGTGGAATCTCACTTCATTCCATTTGGAAACAGTGTTAGTGTCGGTGCAAGATGGGTGCATGGTTTGTGCGAGATGTACCATAGGCTTACAAATCATTTTGGACACACCTGATGGAACTCCTAGGTGACGTGGGTCATGTGGAATCTCGCTTCTTTCCATTTGGAGACTATGTTGGTGTCGGTGCAAGATAGGTGCACAGTTTGCGCTAGACGTACCATAGGCTTATAAATCGTTTTGCACGCGCTCGATGGTACCACTAGGTGACAAGGCTCAAGTGGAAGCTCGTTTCGGACTTTCAGATATAGTGCTAATCTCAATGCAAGATAGGTGCACGGTTTGCGTTCAATGTACCATTGGCTCATAAATTGTTTTGGACACACCCGTTGGAACTCCTAGGTGCTGTGGGTCATGTGGAATCTCACTTCTGGCCGTTTGGAGACATTGTTAATGTCAGTGCAAGATAGGTACATGGGTTGCACTAGACGTACCATAGGCTCAACTGGAAGCTTGTTTTGGCCTTTCGGACATGGTGCTAATCTTGACGCAAGAAAGGTGCACGGTTTGCGTCAAACGTACCATTGGATCGGAAATCATTTTAGATGCACCCGATGGAACTCCTAGGTGACGTGGGTCATGTGGAATCTCACTTCATTCTGTTTGGAGACAGTGTTAGTGTTGGTGCAAGATAGGTGCATGGTTTGCGCTAGATGTACAATAGGCTTACAAATCGGTTTGGACGCAATCGATGGAATCTCACTTCTTTCCGTTTGGAGACAATGTTAATGTCAGTGCAAGATAGGTACATGGGTTGCACTAGATGTACCATAGGCTCAACTGGAAGCTCGTTTCAGCCTTTTGAACATGGTGCTAATCTTGACCCAAGAAAGGTGCACGGTTTGCGTCAAACGTACCATTGGATCGGAAATCATTTTAGACGCACCCGATGGAACTCCTAGGTGACGTGGGTCATGTGGAATCTCACTTCATTCCATTTGGAGACAGTGTTAGTGTTGGTGCAAGATAGGTGCATGGTTTGCGCTAGATGTACCATAGGCTTACAAATCAGTTTCGACGCAACCGATGGAACTCCTAGGTGATGTGGGTCATGTGGAATATCGCTTCTTTCCATTTGGAGACAGTGTTGGTGTCGGTTAGGTGACGTGGGTCATGTGGAATCTCACTTCATTCCGTTTGGAGACAATGTTAGTGTCGGTGCAAGATGGGTGCATGGTTTGCGCTAGATGTACCATAGGCTTACAAATCATTTTGGATGCACCCGATGGAACTCCTAGGTGACGTGGGTCATGTGGAATGTCGCTTCTTTCCATTTGTAGACTGTGTTGGTGTCGGTGCAAGATAGGTGCATGGTTTGCGCTAGACGTACCATAGGCATATAAATCGTTTTGCATGCGCTCGATGGTACCACTAGGTGATGAGGCTCAAGTGGAAGCTCGTTTTGGACTTTCGGATATAGTGCTAATCTCGACGCAAGATAGGTGCACGGTTTGCGTGGAATGTACCATTGGCTCAGAAATCATTTTGGACGCACCTGTTGGAACTCCTAGGTGCTGTGGGTCATGTGGAATCTCACTTCTTGCCATTTGGAGACATTGTTAATGTCGGTGCAAGATAGGTACATGGGTTGCACTAGACGTACCATAGGCTCAACTGGAAGCTCGTTTCGGCCTTTCGGACATGGTGCTAATCTTGACGCAAGAAAGGTGCACGGTTTGCGTCAAACGTACCATTGGATCGGAAATCATTTTAGACACACCCGATGGAACTCCTAGGTGACGTGGGTCATGTGGAATCTCACTTCATTCTGTTTGGAGACAGTGTTAGTGTTGGTGCAAGATAGGTGCATGGTTTGCGCTAGATGTACTATGGCTTACAAATCATTTTGGACGCAACCGATGGAACTCCTAGGTGACATGGGTCATGTGAAATCTCGCTTCTTTCCGTTTGGAGACAATGTTGGTGTCGGTTAGGTGACGTGGGGCATGTGGAATCTCACTTCATTCCATTTGGAAACAGTGTTAGTGTCGGTGCAAGATGGGTGCATGGTTTGCGCTAGATGTACCATAGGCTTACAAATCATTTTGGACGCACCTGATGGAAATCCTAGGTGACGTGGGTCATGTGGAATCTCGCTTCTTTCCATTTGGATACTGTGTTGGTGTCGGTGCAAGATAGGTGCATGGTTTGCGCTAGACGTACCATAGGCTTATAAATCATTTTGCACGCGCTCGATGGTACCACTAGGTGATGAGGCTCAAGTGGAAGCTCGTTTCGGACTTTCGGATATAGTGCTAATATCGACGCAAGATTGGTGCACGATTTGAGTGGAATGTACCATTGGCTCAGAAATCATTTTGGACACACCCGTTGGAACTCCTAGGTGCTGTGGGTCATGTGGAATCTCACTTCTTTCCATTTGGACACAATGTTAATGTCAGTGCAAGATAGGTACATGGGTTGCACTAGACGTACCATAGGCTCAACTAGAAGCTCGTTTCGGCCTTTTGGACATGGTGCTAATCTTGACGCAAGAAAGGTGCACGGTTTGCGTCAAACGTACCATTGGATCGGAAATCATTTTAGACGCACCCGGTGGAACTCCTAGGTGACGTGGGTCATGTGGAATCTCACTTAATTCCGTTTGGAGACAGTGTTAGTGTTGGTGCAAGATAGGTGCATGGTTTGCGCTAGATGTACCATAGGCTTACAAATCGGTTTGGACGCAATCGATGGAACTCCTAGGTGATGTGAGTCATGTCGAATATCGCTTCTTTCCGTTTGGAGACAGTGTTGGCGTCGGTTAGGTGACGTGGGTCATGTGGAATCTCACTTCATTCCATTTGGAGACAGTGTTAGTGTCGGTGCAAGATGGGTGCATGGTTTGCGCTAGATGTACCATAGGCTTTCAAATCATTTTGGACACACCCGATGGAACTCCTAGGTCACGTGGAATCTTGCTTCTTTCCATTTGGAGACTGTGTTGGTGTCGGTGCAAGATAGGTGCACGGTTTGCGCTAGATGTACCATAGGCTTATAAATCGTTTTGCACGCGCTCGATGGTACCACTAGGTGACGAGGCTCAAGTGGAAGCTCGTTTCGGACTTTCGGATATAGTGCTAATCTCAACGCAAGATAGGTGCATGGTTTGCGTGGAATGTACCATTGGCTCAGAAATTGTTTTGGACGCACCCGTTGGAACTCCTAGGTGCTGTGGGTCATGTGGAATCTCACTTCTTGCCGTTTGGAGACATTGTTAATGTCGGTGCAAGATAGGTACATGGGTTGCACTAGACGTACCATAGGCTCAACTGGAAGCTCGTTTCGGCCTTTCGGACATGGTGCCAATCTTGACAGAAGAAAGGTGCACGGTTTGCGTCAAACGTACCATTGGATCGGAAATCATTTTAGACGCACCCGATGGAACTCCTAGGTGACGTGGGTCATGTGGAATCTCACTTCATTCTGTTTGGAGACAGTGTTAGTGTTGGTGCAAGATAGGTGCATGGTTTGCGCTAGATGTACTATGGCTTACAAATCATTTTGGACGCAACCGATGGAACTCCTAGGTGACATGGGTCATGTGAAATCTCACTTCTTTCCGTTTGGAGACAGTGTTGGTGTCGGTTAGGTGACGTGAGGCATGTGGAATCTCACTTCATTCCATTTGGAAACAGTGTTAGTGTCGGTGCAAGATGGGTGCATGGTTTGCGCGAGATGTACCATAGGCTTACAAATCATTTTGGACACACCTGATGGAACTCCTAGGTGACGTGGGTCATGTGGAATCTCGCTTCTTTCCATTTGGAGACTATGTTGGTGTCGGTGCAAGATAGGTGCTTGGTTTGCGCTAGACGTACCATAGGCTTATAAATCGTTTTGCACGCGCTCGATGGTACCACTAGGTGACGAGGCTTAAGTGGAAGCTCGTTTCGGACTTTTGGATATAGTGCTAATCTCGACGCAAGATAGGTGCACTGTTTGCGTGCAATGTACCATTGGCTCATAAATTGTTTTGGACGCACCCGTTGGAACTCCTAGGTGCTGTGGGTCATGTGGAATCTCACTTCTTGCCGTTTGGAGACATTGTTAATGTCGGTGCAAGATAGGTACATGGGTTGCACTAGATGTACAATAGGCTTACAAATCGGTTTGGACGCAACCGATGGAACTTCTAGGTGACGTGGGTCATGTGGAATATCGCTTCTTTCCGTTTGGAGACAGTGTTGGTGTCGGTTAGGTGACGTGGGTCATGTGGAATCTCATTTCATTCTGTTTGGAGACAGTGTTATTGTCGGTGCAAGATGGGTGCATGGTTTGCGCTAGATGTACCATTGGCTTACAAATCATTTTGGACGCAACCGATGGAACTCCTAGGTGACGTGGGTCATGTGGAATATCGCTTCTTTCTGTTTGGAGATAGTGTTGGTGTCAGTTAGGTGACGTGGGTCATGTGGAATCTCACTTCATTCTGTTTGGAGACAGTGTTAGTCTCGGTGCAAGATGGGTGCATGGTTTGCGCTAGATGTACCATCGGCTTACAAATCATTTTGGACGCACCTGATGGAACTCCTAGGTGATGTGGGTCATGTGGAATCTCACTTCTTTCCATTTGGAGACTATGTTGGTGTCGGTGCAAGATAGGTGCATGGTTTGCGCTAGACGTACCATAGGCTTATAAATCGTTTTCCACGCGCTCGATGGTACCACTAGGTGACAAGGCTCAAGTGGAAGCTCGTTTCGGACTTTTGGATATAGTGCTAATCTCGACGCAAGATAGGTGCACGGTTTGCGTGGAATGTACCATTGGCTCAGAAATCGTTTTGGACGCACCCGTTGGAACTCCTAGGTGATGTGGGTCATGTGGAATCTCACTTCTTTCTGTTTGGAGACAGTGTTAATGTCAGTGAAAGATAGGTACATGGTTTGCACTAGACGTACCATAGGCTCAACTGGAAGCTCGTTTTGGCCTTTCGGACATGGTGCTAATCTTGACGCAAGAAAGGTGCACGGTTTGCGTCAAACGTACCATTGGATTAGAAATCATTTTGGACGCACCTGATGGAACTCCTAGGTGATGTGGGTCATGTGGAATCTCACTTTATTCCGTTTGGAGACAATGGTAGTTTTGGTGCAAGATAGGTGCATGGTTTGCGCTAGATGTACCATAGGCTTATAAATCATTTTGGACGCAACCAATGGAACTCCTAGGAGATGTGGGTCATGTGGAATATCGCTTCTTTCTGTTTGGAGACAGTGTTGGTGTCGGTTAGGTGACATGGGTCACGTGGAATCTCACTTCATTCTGTTTGGAGACAGTGTTAGTGTCGGTGCAAGATGGGTGCATGGTTTGCGCTAGATGTACCACAGGCTTACAAATCATTTTGGACGCAACCGATGGAACTCCTAGGTGACGTGGGTCATGTGGAATATAGCTTCTTTCCGTTTAGAGACAGTGTTGGTGTCGGTGAGGTGACGTGGGTCATGTGGAATCTCACTTCATTCCGTTTGGAGACAGCGTTAGTGTCGGTGCAAGATAGGTGCATGGTTTGCGCTAGATGTACCATTGGCTTACAAATCGGTTTGGACGCAACCGATGGAACTCCTAGGTGACTTGGGTCATGTGGAATATCACTTCTTTCCATTTGGAGACAGTGTTGGTGCCGGTTAGGTGACGTGGGTCATGTGGAATCTCACTTCATTCCGTTTGGAGATAGTGTTAGTGTCGGTGCAAGATGAGTGCATGGTTTGCGCTAGATGTACCATAGGCTTACTAATCATTTTGGACGCAACCGATTTACTCCTAGGTGACATGGGTCATGTGGAATATCGCTTCTTTCTGTTTGGAGACAGTGTTGGTGTCGGTTAGGTGACGTGGGTCATGTGGAATCTCACTTCATTCCATTTGGAGATAGTGTTAGTGTCGGTGCAAGATGGGTGCATGGTTTGCGCTAGATGTACTATGGCTTACAAATCATTTTGGACGCAACAGATGGAATCCTAGGTGACGTGGGTCATGTGGAATCTCGCTTCTTTCCGTTTGGAGATAGTGTTGGTGTCGGTTAGGTGACATGGGTCATGTGGAATCTCACTTCATTCCATTTGGAGACAGTGTTAGTGTTGGTGCAAGATAGGTGCATGGTTTGCGCTAGATGTACCATAGGCTTACAAATCATTTTGGACGCAACCAATGGAACTCCTAGGTGACGTGGGTCATGTGGAATCTCACTTCATTCTGTTTGGAGACAGTGTTAGTGTCGATGCAAGATGGGTGCATGGTTTGCGCTAGATGTACCATAGGCTTACAAATCATTTTGGACGCACCCGATGGAACTCCTAGGTGACGTGGGTCATGTGGAATCTCACTTCTTTCCATTTGGAGACTATGTTGGTGTCGGAGCAAGATAGGTGCATGGTTTGCGCTAGACGTACCATAGGCTTATAAATCGTTTTCCACGCGCTCGATGGTACCACTAGGTGACAAGGCTCAAGTGGAAGCTCGTTTCGGACTTTTGGATATAGTGCTAATCTCGACGCAAGATAGGTGCACGGTTTGCGTGGAACGTACCATTGGCTCAGAAATCGTTTTGGACGCACCCGTTGGAACTCCTAGGTGATGTGGGTCATGTGGAATCTCACTTCTTTCTGTTTGGAGACAGTGTTAATGTCAGTGAAAGATAGGTACATGGTTTGCAGTAGACGTACCATAGGCTCAACTGGAAGCTCGTTTTGGCCTTTCGGACATGGTGCTAATCTTGACGCAAGAAAGGTGCACGGTTTGCGTCAAACGTACCATTGGATTAGAAATCATTTTGGACGCACCTGATGGAACTCCTAGGTGATGTGGGTCATGTGGAATCTCACTTCATTCCGTTTGGAGGACAATGGTAGTTTTGGTGCAAGATAGGTGCATGGTTTGCGCTAGATGTACCATAGGCTTATAAATCATTTTGGACGCAACCAATGGAACTCCTAGGAGATGTGGGTCATGTGGGAATATCGCTTCTTTCTGTTTGGAGACAGTGTTGGTGTCGGTTAGGTGACATGGGTCACGTGGAATCTCACTTCATTCTGTTTGGAGACAGTGTTAGTGTCGGTGCAAGATGGGTGCATGGTTTTGCGCTAGATGTACCATAGGCTTACAAATCATTTTGGGACGCAACCGATGGAACTCCTAGGTGACGTGGGTCATGTGGAATATAGCTTCTTCTGTTTAGAGACAGTGTTGGTGTCGGTGAGGTGACGTGGGTCATGTGGAATCTCACTTCATTCCGTTTGGAGACAGCGTTAGTGTCGGTGCAAGATAGGTGCATGGTTTGCGCTAGATGTACCATTGGCTTACAAATCGGTTTGGACGCAACCGATGGAACTCCTAGGTGACTTGGGTCATGTGGAATATCACTTCTTTCCGTTTGGAGACAGTGTTGGTGCCGGTTAGGTGACGTGGGGTCATGTGGAATCTCACTTCATTCCGTTTGGAGATAGTGTTAGTGGTCGGTGCAAGATGAGTGCATGGGTTTGCGCTAGATGTACCATAGGCTTACTAATCATTTTGGACGCAAACCGATTTAACTCCTAGGTGACATGGGTCATGTGGAAATATCGCTTCTTTCTGTTTGGAGACAGTGTTGGTGTCGGTTAGGTGACGTGGGTCATGTGGAATCTCACTTCATTCCATTTGGAGATAGTGTTAGTGTCGGTGCAGATGGGTGCATGGTTTGCGCTAGATGTACTATGGCTTACAAATCATTTTGGGACGCAACAGATGGAACTCCTAGGGTGACGTGGGGTCATGTGGAATCTCGCTTCTTTCCGTTTGGAGACAGTGATTGGGTGTCGGTTAGAGGTGACATGGGTCATGTGGAATCCTCACTTCATTCCATTTGGAGACAGTGTATGGGTTGGTGCAGAGATTAGGTGGCATGTTTTGTGCTAGATGTACCATAGGCTTACCAAAGGCATATTTGGATGCAACCAATGGGAACTCCTAGGTGACGTGGGTATCATGTGGAATCTCACTTCACATTCTGGTTGGTAGACAAGTGTTAAGTGTCGGGGCAAGATGGGTGCATAGGTTGCCGCTAGATGTAAACCGATAGGCTTACAAAAATCAATTTTGGACCGCACCCGATGGAACTTCCTAGGTGACATGTGGTCAATGTGGAATCTCACTTCTTTCCATTTGGAGACTATGTTGGTGTCGGTGCAAGATAGGTGCATGGTTTGCGCTAGACGTACCATAGGCTTATAAATCGTTTTCCACGCGCTCGATGGTACCACTAGGTGACTAGGCTCAAGTGGAAG